>NC_141145.1:107700893-107888393 GCF_053477565.2 Lygodium microphyllum
ATAGAGCTACAAGCCTACTAGGGTGCTCGCTGGTGGCGCTCGAGACTAGGCACTTGGCTCTACACAAGGGGCAAGTGCTGTGGAGAATGGCGACGGAAGCGTTGCTAGAGGCAATGCTACAGTTGGCGCCCACTGCAGATGGAAGCAGTGCTTGGGGCACTGGAGGCAGACAGGTCAGCCGACTTGGCGCTACACAAGCGGACCTAGTGGGTCGGGAGGGCTGCCCTGACTAGCGGTGCAACTAAAGCTAATGACTGGAAGAGGCACTGCCTGGGGCAATGCTGCAAGTTTGGTGGTGGGGCAAATCGTTGGACTGAATGTCGAGAAGCTGGAGTGTGGCGGTGAGCTAGGCTAAGCAAAGGGATGCTCTGATACCAAATATGAGAGGTGAGAGGATGCACAAGGATCATAGCTTGAGCTCACCTGCAAGTACAGTCGACAGTGAAGAGAGTGTGTGAGTGTGATCTCGAGCTCAACTACAAGTACAACTGACAATAAAGAGAGTATGTGAGTGTGCTAGCCCGACACCCAAAATGCAATGACCTCGTGTGTAAAGTACAACTTACACCTTAGGGTTGTAAGAGGGTGTTCACACCCACAGGGTGTAAAACACAATAAGTGCCCAAACTGTGTAACATAGACACATAAAATAAAAAGAAATAAATCTGGGGAAAAAAACCTCTTGTATGGAGAGTAAAAAGTGTCGTAGTGTCCTACTGAGGATCATCAACACTCCTCTGTGAGCATAGGCGTGAGTCAAACCCAACAACAATATCTACAAATGTAGAGCCTATAGACAATATTTGCAAATGCAGAGCCTATAGCATAGTCGGAGCTAGATATCCCATGCTATTTGGAGGAGACACCTCCCTCAAAATAGGAGGGATCCATGGATTCTTGTGCTAAGGTGGCTTGGGGGACCATCATATCACATCACTCCGAGGGGCCCTAGGGATCATTGATGGAGACTATCACAGTCAGACCTTGCTGGGCAAGCTAGTGGTCTGAGGGCTCATTCTAAGCAAGTAGACATGCAAGGTCCTCCTCCAAGTTGCCTTTTAGGAGTGTGAACCTCAACTAGACAAGGAGTGGATACCATCCTCGAGATGGATCTTCATTACAACACCAATTGTACTACCTAGGTCTTCCTTTCTTTGTGGCCTACTACAGGTCTAGCAAAGTCTACATATGTCCCTAGAGCAAAAGGACCCAACGTGCCAAGAAGAGATCGACAAATAGGCTCTTGTTTGAAATCCATATATCCGCCATAGCTCGCGTGCAAGCTTCGATCCTTCTCACCTTTCAATTGGTATCAGAGCTTGGTGTCCTCTTGCTCGAGCTCGACTCGGTGCTTGCTTAGCTTCGCATTGACTCCCTTCTTGCATTGGATCTCCATCCCGGCAGTCATATCCGATCTCCCCGAGCTCCCGTCACTCCCCGGATTCCCGAGCACCTTCCCGGCCTATTGAGACACCTTCAAGCCATTGGTACTAAGGTATTTGATCATTCTTTTAGGGTTTTATTTCAGTCTATAGGTTGCAAATAGCAAGGGCAGCCATGGCTTCAAACCCTTGAAGCTTATTCCCCTCATATTGTGCCTTACACCTATCAAGGCTCAAAGAGGCTTGTCATAGGCCTTTGATAGGTCCTTCTTGAGCCCCCCATTATCCCCTTTCAGCCCACGTGGAGCAGTAGCAAGTTCAGCACCAACATGACAGATTGCGCCATTTTTCCAGGCTGTTAGCACTCGTCTACTTCAGCTCCACACTTGGCCATTGCTTGTTGCTCTCTACCTTAATCAAGAGGACTATTAGACTTCATGTTTGATGTCATTCAAGCTGTGGGCATTGGTCTTGATCATTCGGGGCTGATTTCTTCAGATTTGGGACTATCATAAACTGTCATAACAGGCTGAAAACAGGGCAGCAAGATTGGCATTAGCATTTGTTGCTTACACTCCATTCCGGTTGTGCTATTTGATGCCTGTATGCGGCCTACATGATGCCTAGTGCCTTGGAAATGTATGCACATGATTATGCCATGATTTTGGCCTGAAATATTGGCTGATTTGGGACTGCCATTTACTGTTATACAGTGCTGGAAATAGGGCAGCCACACTTGGCATTGGCATTTGATGCTTATACTCTACTCCGGTTACCTTGTTTGATGCCCATAACAAGGTGCAACTAGAGAAACGCTCTCACATCTAGTGGATTGATTGGGAGGCTGGCCCCACTCGCTTTATCAAAGTTTGAGGGGATTTCTAGAGGATAGGAGAGGGGCAAAGGCCAAGCAGAGGGAAATTGATAGAACAATCCCTTGGGAATGATTAATCCCTACTCACTGAGAGTCTATGTATCTAGGAGAGAAGTGCCAACACAATTTTCACCTCTTGGCATCCCCCTAGAGGGTGGCAAGAAAACTAGGTGGTTGCCCCCAAGCACCTTGTTCTCAGTACAAGAGGGTGGCTGACTAGCCCTCGATAGAGAACAATAGGATATCACCTTCCTTGACATCCCTTGGATAAGGATTCGTGCCATCGGCTTCCAAAGGAAGTCCTAGAGCAAATGGATCCATACGCAGTTGGTCTGCTGACATCTAGGAGTCATGCCTTTGGATTTGGAAGAGCTGGCCTGAACTAGAGTGGGATCCAAGAGAGTGACTCTGACTGGGGGCCACATTGTAGTAGCCAAGAAGCCAAAGTGCTTCTTGGCCTAGACAAGCAAGATTGGCAGACATGTTCTGATGCAAGCTAATATGGACTAGGCACCCTCATGTAGGAGACATTGGGCAGAGCATAGCATCAAGAATGCTTTTTACCAATCCCTTTAGCAACTCCTTTGGGATATTTGGCAACCAAGGAGAGTGCCCTACCATGTTTGGCTTTAAAACATTGATGCTAACACAATTCCTTTGCTTCACGTACTTTTTTCCTTCCCTCTTCAAGAATCTTTATGATTTCCTCTCCTAAGGACGCATAACCAAATTCATACACACACGTGCAAATGCACATGCTGAATACGCTTTTGCAAAATACTCGATTATTCACTATATAAATTCAATCAAAAAATCAAACCTTTAAAACCCCAAAACTTGAATGACATGTTTCTTGTGACAATGGCTACCACATTGTAATCTTTTCCAACCCAGTCTGTGTCCATCACAGGTATTTCTGCAGCACTTTTCAGCCTGCAGTGTCTTGGTTTTCTACGCTAGCTGCAAAAGTGGCAGTATTGTACTTTCTCTGCTATCATTATACAAGAAACTTCAAAGGTTTATAGGATCCATTTTAACCAACTGAACACTTCCCTAGTTTCGCATCCATGTTCATTTCAAAAGAGAATGAACATAGTCTGTAAAACACACCTTTCATGGATAGTATTTATAGCTTTATAAGAAATTGATGTGGTAGTGAAGTGTGAAGCATGGAGCCCATGCGCACAACATTCATAGTCAACTGATCATGTGTCTATCACATGTAGTTCTGCAGCACTTTTTGGCCCGCACAGAGTGCATTGCTTTTCTCACGTAGCTGCAAAACAGGCAGCATTGTACTTTCTCCACTATCATTATCAAAAACGTTTGAGGATTATATGGTCAATTGCATTCTAATCTAGAAAAAATTCCCTAATTTTCATTCATGTCTGAGTGTGTATATTCTTTGAGAACTCACAGCTCTAGTTAATCAAATCACACCCTGTAAAAACACTATCGTGCCTACTTGTTTACAGCTTTTAAAGTAATTGATCCTGCCAAATTCCATGAACAATCGACTTCATATGCAAGTGGACCTCATTGTCATTGAATTTTTTCCAAATATGAATTTAATTGCTTACCGGACAAGGAGAACCAAAAAGACACAAACTGCAACTGAGATTCCAATCTTTCCTATTGTTTCCGCAAGTTGATTCAACCGGACCTGCAGAGGAGTTTCCTCCTCATTATCAACAGAAAGTGTGGCCATCACTTTTCCCCACTCTGTGTTCATACCAACAGCAGTAATCTGATCCAGAATAGGCAATACTATTATCACCACACAGGTAAAAACGTATCAATGTAAAAATAGAATTAGTTGTTGTATAAAACATTTTGACAGCAAAAAGTGCTAGTTTGCTTGTCTATGCTAATATAAACATCAAAGGATTACTTGGTGGATACATGTGCAGGTATACTTGCTTTGATGGATACTTGAAGCTGCCATGTAGGCATTGACATTTCTTCAGAGCAGCAGTGGTCACCCCTACTACTCAGCATAAGGCAGAAGCTATTATATTGGAGCATAGCGAGATTATCACTGGCAGGGAAGGTGGTAGTGGCAAACCCAGTTTTGTTAGTCACCAAGGGTGGCCAGGTGAGGTGACTCATCAGGAATTTCACTTGGTCGGGTAGAGATATTAGCCCCACAAGGGCTAAGGCAGCTTGGTATTTATTTATCATTTGGCCCAGATGCAGGGACTGTTTGGGGATTATTGACCCAAACAGTCAAAGCATAGTGTTGATGGTGAAGCTGATTGTAAGGGGCGTTCTTCCAGATGAGGAGCCATGGAAGAAGCTACTACTATGGAGATTAAAGGCCATTGCTCCTACTCGTGGAGGACCATGGCAGCCTACCACATATTGGATATTTCAGCACATCTGAGCTACAAGACTTGGAAGAAATTTCAAGCTTAGATTTGCTGCACCTGTTATAGGGGCATGGAGTCTGGTTTTCTCAGGACTTCACCAAATTGACCCAGCCACTCTTGTAGAGAATTGGAGGCAGTCAATTCTCTTCAACCAGCTACTCAAGGCATAGAGAGCCCACACCATTGGAGAGAGGACCCTCCTATCTTGGGAGAGGTTCTATGGAGGACTGACACAAAGACTGCAGGGATGGATGGGGCTCTTCACCAGAGGAGAGATCCTTCTTGCAGTGGTAGCCACCAGCAAGAGTGTGTGTTTACTTTCTCAGTAGAGATTGATGGCAAACTTAGGCTAGAGGATTTGGATCGATCTGACTTCATAGGATGATCCCAACAGTATTAGAGTTATGGCCCATTGTGACAAGACTTGCCACTTAGACCCAGACCCTCAGACTTGCATGATAGATGGATGGAGACATTGGGCATACAGGAGGAGGCCACTATAGAGACTTCAATGGACCCTGGAGAGTGGGTATGGAGAGACCCATTTGCAGAGACACCTCAGGATGTACCCTTCTTTGGGTATACTACTCGGCTGGGGGAGGAGGATACAGATGAGCATGATCAGAGTAATGCCAGCATCTGCTCAGCATTGGACTAGCCAAAATATATCACAACCTGTTTGGAGGAGTTTGAAACACCAAGATAAGAAAAGTGACAATCAACATCCTTATTTCATCCACTGACAACCTAATAGCAATTAGGTTGTGAGAATTCTGAAAGATACAAAAACGACATGTCAAACAAGTAATTTTCAGCAGGTTGCATCTACTAACCATCTGAGTTCCAGATCCATCCAACACTTTACATCCAGATATCAGAAAAGGATGAGTGGCATCTTTAACAGCCTGCTCAAAAACAAAAAAAAGCCATTACCACAAATACTTTTCTAGATTGAGAAGTTTGGAAGGCTTATGATTCATATTATAAGCTAGTGATGTCAAACATGATTATGAAAAAAAAGTCAACTTACCGGTTCACTTTCACCAGTCATACTAGATTCATCTACAACAAGTGTAGTTTTAGATACTAGAAGTCCATCACCAGGGATCTACAGCCCACTAGGCCAAAGATAGATTTAACACAGGATTGGATTCCGCAATGTTTAGTTGGGTCAATATGCTGAGGGGTAGCATACCTGATCACCAATCCCTAGGTGTACAATATCACCAACAAGAAGCTCAAATATGACCAATCTCATCCGTTTTCCTGCCCGTGTAACCTGTTCCATTGCGATGATAATTGGCATTCACTATTTCCCTACTCTACAATTGCTAAACTGTCTATCGTGATTTTTCATAAACATTTTCCAAAAGAATATATTCAAAGCTGGCTATGTTTCTTCAGAATGTTAACAATTTATACACACGTGATAAAATACTAGAAGAATACTGTCATTTGGGTAAGCACTCAGCAAGGGTGACTTCAGTTTCATGGTGATAGTGCAAACAGGGTTTTAATTACAAAATGCAGAAAATCTTACAGGTCATGATAGATGAATATTGGCCTGGAAATACACCATGGCAGATGACCAATAAAAAGTATTGCAATCAATTCAAGGAGAAAATAGATAGATCTAATGTTCTAATTAATTCTTAGTTTATCCTTTTCAAAAAAGTCCAGTGCTTCATTCCAAGCAGCTTCATATGAGTAGTGAAGCTGTTTCTTGCGGGAGGAGAGTTACCTAATTGAAACACACAATCTCATACAATGAGGAGCTCATCACATAGCATTGAAGGTGGCAAAATCCCTAGAATCTGGACGCCTTAACAGTATGTACATAAAATCACCTGTCAGGCATGAGGATACCTCCCTGGAACTATGATGCCAGGCTGCTGCTTTCCAGGACAGAGTTAGCCCAGACTATAACATCTAACAATCCATGAAAAAATTCTCATGGTCTAACACTTAGTCTCTCTCACCAACACTGGCAGGGAGCCTGGCCTTCCTACCATCTCTCATACAGAATCTTGATCTTCCCCTCTCTAGGCTACATCCACAAGTGTGGGAGCTTAAGGTTCTTTGAATCCAAGGGCTCCATGTGTCTAAACTGATTCAGTTGCCGATCTTAAAAAACAAATGACTGCCACCAGACGATTTCTTGGTCCATGATGTAATAAAACGACCATAACATAAATTTAGAGAGATATGGCTTATTCATATCACAATATACTAATATACATGAAGGTGAAGCATGGAAAAAATAACTAGGCAAGGAAGTTTTTCCTTACAGTGACAAGAATCTTTTGGTTTTCAGCACTCAGTGCTCGAAACTGCAGGGATTGTCTGTAATTGCTAGTAGCTGAAGACATGTATAATATATATACAAAGCTTAACCTTGTATCCAATACTGAAGGACAGTTATTAAAAGAAAATGCTCTTAAAGGGCCTTTTTTGTTAAATTGAATTTATGAGTATGGCCTACAGTAATCAAATGACAGCTTCTATCATCAAAAGCAGAAATAATATTTTCAACACAATTTCAACTCAGAGCTTACATGAAACAAATAAGACAAGGACAATTGCAAAACATACGCCACCACCATCATACCAGCCTTTTTTGGGGTCCTGTCATACAAATCATTGAGATTGTAATCTCTAAAACAGTCCAATATAGGTATTATATGGAGACTAGGACATTATTTTATCAGGAAAAACATGCAGCATGGAGCTAGTAGTGAACAGCATCCCATGGTTGCCTGTGTTTTTTCTCAATTACAAGAACCATTTAAAAGGTGACAGGAAAATATACTTGAATTCCTTTACGTTTACATGGTGAACAAGGAACAACACAAGAATTATTTAACAAATATCTCAACTTTAAAACAAGGAACAACCTATTTTGTCCCACACAAGAATTAATTATTTAACAATATCTCAACCTTAAAACCACAAGCTAAAAATTACACAATACAAGCCCTATCAATAGCAAACTAGAAGTAAACTTAAGGGAACACAAGCCCAATCTGATAGCTTGCACGAGAGCATATATTGAATGGTCTGCGTGAGCCAATCTGGAGAGCCTGTCTGATCTAAATGGAAGATCGACCGTGTTCAAGATATAAAGGTGTCCTTCTCCTCCTCATGCACCCAACATCTCAGTAGATCCTCTCTTATGTCCCTCAAGAGTGTGAATAATCTCCATTCATGTCATGGAGGAAGTCTCTATGGTGGAAATGTCTCACTGCTAAATGGTCGATGATGTTACCTAGCAGTCTTCAGCTCAAAATGACACCCCATTTCAGTTACATCCAGCTCCCACTTTGGCAAATGATACCATGTAAGAATACATAGCAAAAAAGAACAATATAACTCAGAGAGAGAGGAGAGGAAGCAAACTAGAGAAACATAGTGGAATGGAAGGAAAAACAACTGACTGATATGAAGGTACAAGGCTGCAATCTGTCAGCCCCTACACACACCAAGCTGTGTCAGTGAGGGCACCAAACACAAGGCAAGAGGAGGTGAAAATGAGGAGCATTGGCTGAATAATGACACAATAGACATGGTGGAGTGGGGGGAAGCCATAAATAAAAGGCTGAAAAGTCGTCTGACCTGCATTAAATTCAGGTCAGACTAGTACAAACTGCTGCCAGGCCATAGACACTGCAGACTAATGCTGCCTGCCCAAGGAGAGATGTTTGTCCTCTCACATGGCACTGCTGCCTGCCCAGAACATGGTAAAAACAGGCTGTTCAAACATATGCAGGCAGGATCTCCACCTTAAATGTCTTGGAGAGAGAAACAATGACAACACACAATATCAGAGCTCCAATGTCCTCATCTGACTCAAACTGAGGCTCACAAGTAGGAGATGACCGTACAAGACACAGTTGTCTGCTAACAACAATAGGGCAGGTCATAGACTGTGTGCTTGGTTGGAATGAGGACCTCCAAGGGAGCATAGCCTATCAGATATCTTATCAATAGCAGAGAATTGTCCCCAGTTCAAAGTTCAAAATTTCTAAGGCAAAATGCAGCACAAGTTATCATCAAAGATAGGAACTCATTGGCAGCATTATTGTTGGAGACATTTGGATAGGTAGATGCTATGGAACTATATAGCAGTAGCATACTCCTACATTGAGACCCTCACATTATATGGACACAGATCAGTCTCAGAGGCAGATGGGAGACTATAGGGTGAGCAAGGCGATAGGCCTTCTTATCTACTTGGGAGTCTGGAACCTTCTTCCACCTAGGGATCCCATGGTTTGGCATTATAAACCACCTTAGTGATTATTCTGCTAGCCTTGTATTTGACATCTCTCTTGGCCAAGGAGTCAAGGATCTACTAACCCTTTGCATCTCAATCCTGCTTTTTTGTATCTCATTTAACAAGCCTCAGTGGCTGCAACATACTCTACCTCTGTAGTAAATACAGGCATGCATTTTTGCACCCTAGACATCCAAGAAATAGCACCCCCAGCAAAGGTGAAGACATAGCCAGAGGTAGAGTCCCTATTTTTTACATGTCCCATATAATCAGAGTCAGTGCTCGACATCACTCCTGCCCAGCAGTTTCTTCCCGTCCTTGATTCTATTCGAAGGAAGCTGACCTACAGGAGCACGGCTCGCCTCTCACTAGCTGGCCGAGCCCTGGTGGTTAACCAGGTCGTCCTAGCGACGGCCTGGTACATCACCTCGTGTTGGTTCTTCTCCTCATCCTGTGTAGTGCAGCCTCGCCGCCTAGTGCTGAACTTCCTTTGGTCATGGTCAAATGGCTCCAAGGATTTCAGGGCCAAGGTGGTGTGGGCAACCATCATACGGCATCGGTCAGAGGGAGGGCTTGGGATCATAGACCCAAAGTATTAGAGTATGGCCCTCTTGGGCAATCTAGTTGTCCGCGGCCTCACACGAGGCGGGGAGACCTGGAAGGTCTTATTGCAAGAGGGTCCTCAGGATTGTGGACCGAGGCTTGGCGGTGACTGGAGGCCGTCCCTGAGATGGATCTTCAGGTCAGCCCAGATCACCCCCCCAGATCACATTTCCTACGCAGCTTACTCCGAGTGTGGACCGAGGCTTGGCGGTGACTGGAGGCCGTCCCTGAGATGGATCTTCAGGTCAGCCCAGATCACCCCCCCAGATCACATTTCCTACGCAGCTTACTCCCAGTGTGGCACGCCCCCCCCCCCCCCCCACCCGCCGGGTGCCTTAGACCACCCTACCGTCTCTCGATCCTCCCCCTCTCACCATCACCCTCGCTGACCAAACCCCCCCCCCCCCCCCGACTAATCCCCACCCAGTATAGGTGACCCCTCCCCGACCCATCCCCACCCCTCCCACAGGAGGTGAGGAGCCCCAAACGCCGACATCCTCCACCCACCAGCAATCTAGCCTCCCCTCCCTCCCTCACACAGCCACCAATTCATCAGTCCATGCCGCCCATCACATCTACCCGAAACAAGTGCAGTTGCTACCACAGGAGTTTTTTCACAATAGGCCATGATCTTACTTGAGAGTTGTGGAGTGCGGAGTGTTTCCACTACCCCTGGAGGTGGGAATCTTCGTGGTACAGCAAGGTCCATCTACTAGCACCACCAGATGGACCAAACTACACCGTCTTGTGTCAAACCTCTCACACAGGAGGCTTGATGATGACTCACGTAGAGGAGGAGGTGAAGAGCCTGGTGGCAGACCACATTTCCCAGTGGATGCAGACCACATTTCCCAGTGGATGGGAGAAGGTGGACTAGCACTTTTCTCCCAGCAGTGGCCGAGTTGCATGATGGACATCAACTGGTGGACAGGGAGACTGAGGTCCCTCATCTGAGCCTTATCTTTCAAGCCCCTCCGTAGTGGAGAGCACCATTAGATGTGATAGAGTGGCCTCTGGCACAGGTGGCCTGTTTCTACTAGTGTACGGAGTCTCGCCTCTCAACCTGGTTGATAGATGCCCTGGTGGTACCACCAGGTGCATCCATCACCCCCATGGTCCCCGCCCGAGGGCTACCACGGGGGAATGGAGTTCACCATCCAGGCTGGCAGCAAAGCGTATCCGCATGCCTCATAGTTCCTCTTCTTCGTTAGCAGCTTCCACACCGAACAGATACTTGTTCGGTTAGTCACAGGTCTCCCCATGATGTTACACCTTGCATTCTGGAATGTGAATAGCCTCCACTATAGTGGGGCAGGTGGTTCCAAGAAGTTGATTGTTCGGCAGGAGTTGCAGTCTGACCTTGCCGAAGGGATCGACATCCTACTTCTACAGGAGCACAAGCTCACTCCCACCCAGGCCTAGAGGGTAGGGAAGGTACTCGCAACGGGCTACTCGCACACTTACTGGGAGAACACCATCGGTGCCCACAACAGGAGTGGAGGCATATGCACCTCTATTGGCTGGAGTCTCACCGCCTAGGTACGAGATCACAAGACGATAGTGGCAAGGAGGCTTCTGTGGATCAAATTGGATACTGGGGACTCATGCCTTGCAATCCTCAATGTCTATGCCCCTACTAAGGTTAGGGCACGCAGCACGTTCTGGGTGGAGATCACGGATGGACTCCCAAAGGCGGACTCCTGGATCGTTGAAGGAGGCTTCAACAACCTGGAGGCTTTAGAGCACCAGCAGGGCAAAGACAGAAACTACCAGGGCATGCCTAGAGAGGAGCAGGAGGCATAGGAGGTCTTCCTATTGGCAGTAGGAGCACACGATGCCTAGAGAGATCGTGCCTTCCATAAGAGGGAGAGGTTGTTGGACTTCTCTTGGGGATACAGGCGGCTAGCTGGAGTCCTACTGGAGCAGTTGGACAAGTTCTATGTGGGAGAGTGGGGATGCTCTCGTGAAGGCCAAATTGGGCAATTGGAACACCACATTGTCCGATCATTGCCCAATTCTCTTGACACTTGATCCCCTAGCATCTACCCTGGACACACGATCCTATCAGATCCCTAACTCGATCTATAGGAGGGAGGACGTGAAGAGACAGATTGAGCAGATTTGGACCAAGGAGTGAGGCATGAGGGACCGGAATGCAGAGGAGATTGCAGAGGTCCCAGTCAAGTCAAGTAGTATTTGCCAGGAGGTAGCCATATAGGCCAGGTAGTAGAACTGGGAGGTGGAGAGAGCACTCTGACGAGACCTTGCAGCCACGCAAAGATTATTACAGGAGGCACCAGGGGATCCCACCCTCCACACACAGGAGGTACGCGCACGAGTAGCCATCGCTGGCCTAGAGGACAGGCGCTCGGAGTTCTCTTTCCGCACCTCACCAGTTTTCTGGGTGTGGAAGGGGGACACGATGTGCAAGGAGTTTTTTTAGGTGCACCAACCTCGCACCTCAGGATAGCAGATACGCAACCTTCTGGATCAATATGGGAGGACTCGTTCTAGCCCAGACGAGATGATGGAGATTGCTACCGACTACTATAGATGCCTTTTCCAGCAGGAGACAGCCTTAGCTAGAGGATAGCAATGTAGACAGCAAGTTTGGGATCATATCCAATCCCTAATCATCTTCTAGGCTTCAAGAACTCTAAGGCTTCATCACTATCTAGTTCTTGAGGACCCCTAAATACAACGGTGTCTGATTCCATACATAGCAAACTAGGATCAAACTGATCCTAATGAAGAAAGGCTTGTGGTCAATCACAAGTGGTCAAGAGAAGAAACCAAGGGAAGCTGCACTTTTAGTCGTATGGGATAAAAATGATGATAAGGATCAAGCTATTATCAAGCTCGAACTTGATGACAGCTACATTCATCATGTTGATGATTGTGAAACCTCTCACGCAACATGGGATCGATTAGAAACCCTGTTTGGAGCTCATTCAAAATCCTCCAAATATGGCTTACTGATTGAATTTTTTAGGCTTGGCATGCAAAGTAATATCTCACTTGCAACTCATTTGAATTATATGGAAAGCTTGTTAACACAACTTGCAAGAATCAACTTGAAGATGGATGAAGACATTTGCATTGGAGTGCTTCTCAAGAGTCTTCCACCTGAGTCTGATAATGTGTCTACCACATTAATCAACATGCCAAAGCCGAAGCTTGTAGATATTAAAGCCTCCCTCCTGGAAGAGAAAAAGAAGATCAAGAAAAATGGAGAAACAAGCATCCCAAGAGGAGACCAACAACTCCTCTATGTGAAAGGGAAGAAGAGCATAGTCTATGACTTTTGTAAGAAAACTGGGCATATTGAGAAATTTTCTATACTAAGAAAAGGTCTCAAAGAGCATATCTTGTTACAGTCAAAGAAGATGAAGACAACAATGAAGAAGAAGAAGAAAAAGAAGAACCCCAAGAACAAAAGGATAGGACTCACCAGTCCCTCTTTTGTAGCTCATTTTCTAATAAGACTTTTTTAAGTTTAAAATGTGGACTTGCCTAATGTTCCCACCATAAGCTCCTATACTCCTCATGTAACCTCTGCACACTACAGTCTCTACACACTTAGTGAGGCCTTGTAACAACCTCTAGCTTTGTATGGTTAGTTTTTTCCATGTCTACACTTAGCAAGGTTCTACTCATGACAGCCTCTGTATACTTAGTGTCTTTCTTGGTTGTGATTGAGGAGGGGTGTTGAGAAATGTGCAATCACATCCACCATAGCCTCTTTGTATGGAACAAACAAGGCAAAGAAACATACTGCAAATAAAGCCTTAGACTAGGTCATGTATGCATGGTTTATTAAAACCACAATTGGTGATTACCATGGTCCCTTTCCACCTTTTTCCACCTACCAATACCACCTACTATAAGCCTATAAAAGGCACTCATCCCCACACTCATTCAATCAGTCATTCTCATCGGTTGTACTTGCATTATGCTTGGATAATATCAGTTGTTCTTCTTTATCAATGTTTGTCTCATTATGATTGTCTATTTGCTCATCAATGATCCTCCTTAGTATACATTCTCAATATTTTCAAAATTTCCATCATCATGTCCATGTTAGACAAGCGGCATAGGATCAGCTTCTAGATATTGTACCACCCGTTGGGGATGATGCTCATGCATATCAAAAGGACACATGAGGACTCCTCATCATCAAGCTCAAACACATCAAAAGGTGGAGCCCCCACTAGAAGAGGTCTCAGATGGCTCACCAAAGTCACCATCACTAACAACATTCCCATCATCATCATACTTAGGCTCCCAAATTGAAGCATCCTCTACAACAACTGCACATGCAATGGAAGAACACCCAAAACCTCACCTCACATAGATCCTAATGGTTGGTGCAAGGCCAATCCTAGTGCTCACAACTTGAGCAACAACTTGACGGCCCCTAGGCGTGCGTGAGACTCGATGGTCGATCTCCTCCAGCTCCATGTAGAGATCCCTAAAGATGGCTTCCTACTCCTCATTTTACTCCTTGTTGACACTCTTCAACATAGCCCCAATTAAATTGATCAACATTCACCTAATTGAAATAAAATGATAATTTACATATTTAGAATCTAACTCATTATTTAGAATAAGTGATAGGTGGAATACAACTTGTTACTCCTAACTTGCCTGCTAGCCTTAGGCATCTCATACATAGTTCGAAGAATACACAAATCAGAGAAACAATAATTAGTCACTCTAACTGCCGTGTGCTGAACTTGTTTCGGATCTTGGTGTGAATGAGAGAATATACTGACTAGTTTCTCTCACACGCACCAATCGAACAATCTTACATTGGGCAAAAAATTCAAATTATTTCAAAGTTCAAATTCAATGATCACACAACAATTCAGTTTTAGGTGACAACTTACAAGTGGGTACTTACAACTTACTTGTGCAAGCACTCTAAGGGCAATCTTTTGGACATTAGGTACTTGATATCCAAAAGATTCCCACCAAAAAAGAGACGTGACCAAAGAGACCCTCTTCTAACATAGAGTGCTACCAAAAGCTATTCTTCTTTGGTCACTACAATTGATGATTTCTTGTAAGAATGCTATGTACTGGTCTTCATCCAATGCCCTCGAGAGGTAGGCATCTCTATCAACTACCAACTCTTGATCCATGAAAAGGGGTGGAGCTTTATAAGTAGGATGCAAGAGGGCAGCCATGGGTCTTCTCATCCACTTCCATCTTTTCTCTACTAAGTAAAGGATGTCATCATGCCTTGGTGTGGCATCCAATATGTCAACACTACTTTTTTTTTAACATTTAATTTAGTGATTAGAGTTTGACTTCAAACTCTTTACTTTAAACTTAACTTGTGCAAAAACAAGTGTAGTTACCTTGGATTCTCCGCATCTAGTACTTTGCATGCCTTAATCTCCTTAATGACCTCCCTCGTGAAGCGCACAAGATGCCCCAACGTCGCGCCCTCCATGTCAGTCATGCATAGAACCCTATTTAAGGGGGTAATAGCAATGACTAGCACTTGTACATCCTTCCAAAATGCCTCTCTCAAGCAAAGCCTCTAAATGGCGTTCCCCTCCTCCACGCTTGAGTGGCTGCTCCTATAGCCATGCCTTGAACTCCTTCAAGACATGGCTTGCTGAATTTTGTTTTGTGCATCATATAGTCGCTCTAAAAGCAACCACATTGCAGCAAAATGGGCTTGGATGGCTTTTCTTTAACTCTACATCACTGTAGGCACAGTAGATATCCAAGACCTTTACCTTCTTGGTGATAAAATCTACTATGAGACAACTATCCCCACCAATCTTCCTTACCCATTCCAATGACCCTATGTCTTCCATGAGGAGATCAATGCAATAGGTTGCACATGGAGTTCATGCAATGAACGAGAACTCCGCTTCAAGCAAATGGCCCATCCTTCAACAATTGGAAGCATTGTCGGTAACCACTTGCACCATGTTGGTCACACCAACGTACATGGCACAAGTGAAAGAGGGGATAGGTTTGAATTATGATGGAATCATGGATCATGGAGATAGAGATTTATGAATCATGATGGAGAATGAAGAGATAGAGGTTTATAAAGAGGTAAAATGAACTATGACTTATGAATAATGAAACATAAAGCGAGTAACAAATCATTTAAATCATTAACTAAAAAAAGATTATCTCAATGATAGCTTGGCAAATATGTGAGTATATGAATGTGCCTGTAGTTCTTCATTCTCTTTGCCACACATTCACGGCCCGCAAGAAGTATGTGCCAAGTGGTGAAGAAACAAGGATGTTGATGATGCCTCTTTTCTTCTAATCACACCATCCATCACAAAGTATGGTGCAACCATACTTTTCCCATCCAGCACACACAGGCTTGACAAATTTATGGATTCTCTCTCTCTCCACATCGAGCTTCTTGATCCACATGTCATTGTAGGTGATACCATACCACCCGTCACATGGACCAACCACAATAATGGCTTTGACCTTCTCCTCCACCTATTCACTCGAAGCAAGTGCAATGGGAGATTGCACTCAATGATAGTGCATGCAATCTCTATCTCCGCATTCCGTTGCCTCTCTTTCAAGAGAGACAAAGGACCGGAAACACCACCTGTAGCTTCTTGTAGTGAGGCTTGCCTATATAGCCTTTTGCTTCCAATGGTGGCAACATGCATGGGCTCAACAGATTTATTGATTCTCTCTCTCTCCTCATCGAGCTTCTTCGTCTCCATGTCATTGTAGGTGACACCATACCACCCCTCTCATGGACCAACCACAACAATGGCTTTGACCATTCTCTTCCACCTATTCACTCTAAGCAAGTGGAATGGGAGATTGCACTCAACGATAGTGCATGCAATTTCTATCTCTCCATTCCTTTGCCTCTCTTTGAGAAAAGGCAAAGGACCGGGAACACCACCTGTAGCTTCCTAGTAGTGAGGCTTGCCTATACAACCTTTTGCTTCCAAAGGTGGCGACAAAGCCCGAGACTGTTGAGGTGCATGGGCTAGGAGAAGGTGTAGAAGTAGGTGCAGAAGAAGGCATTCCGGAAGCATCCACTTCCTTGTTGGGGGGAACCACCTCCTCTTAAGCTTTTGCCATGCTCAATGACACATGGCCACTTTGACAAGAAAGAGGAGAGTACTTCATGATCTCATCCGCTACAAATTGAGGGATGGAAAAACATGGGCCGCATTGACCACCCACCTTGGTCAAGTGGACAATGAGCCTCGTCATGCTACTGGTCATCGTCTTCCCACAAAACTTGCAAGTCCAACAGTAGTAATTTGCACTGCCCAAGGCCCTCACAAGATTTGTGGTGTAGAGAAAAGGTTCATGAAGAGGCTTTGGCATTGTGGATAGGGAGAGGGAGAGGAAGAGGGAGATGGATGAAATGAAGAGAGAGGGAGAGAGAGGGGAAGAGATAGAGAGAGGCGAGGAAGAGGAGATGAGGGAAAGGGAGAGCAAGAGGAAGAGGGATAGGGAGAGGAGAAGCAAAAGAGGAGATGGAGAGGAGTGGAAGAGAAGGTGAGGGAAAGGGAGAGCAAGAGGAAGAAGGATAGCAATAGGAGAGGGGGAGAAGACTCCAGGAGGAGAACGTATTTGAGGTGCTTCAAGCTTGAGGTCAAGAGGGGAAGATTGAAGGAGGAGGCTGATTTTTGGGTGAAGAGGTGAGGAGAGGCTGCCCTTTCTAGTGGGTTGAGATGAGGGAGAGGAGAGGAGAAGTTCGAACTTAGAAAGAGTCCATCAGCCAACGTTCATGTGCAATGGCTACAAATAACGAGCAGAAATTTGAATTCGTGCACTATCTGGACTCTACAACAATCCGATCCGCTGGACACCTACAAGAGCACGTACATCATTGCACGGAACTGTATGGAACATTCATATGGTACGGTACCATACAAAAGATTCTGTGCACGCACGGAATGCAACCCTAATCGCCCCAAGGTACTCACTTACAAGTGCAAGTCCAAACATGCAAAGAAGGCCCAAACCAGCATAACTACTTCCACTTCTCCACTTGTGATCATCCTCCCACCTCCTCCCTCACCCCCACCACCCCCCTCACCATCTACTTTCCCTTTTTCCACTTCACCCATAACTTCTAAATATCCCTTCCCCATCTTCCGTTCCAAACTCCTCATCATTGGGCCCACCCCACTTACAAGTGTCCTCCTTGGCCCTCAATTCCCTTGTCATGACACCACCACCTTCACTACCCTTCACAACAGGACTCCATCATGCAGATCATTCAACCTCCTCCCCTACAACGTCGACATCCACCTCCCCCGCACCAGCTCTTAGTGGATCTCCCCTCATGTCAGCATTATTACTCCAAGCCACAGCCCATCATCTACCCAGTTTCATTCAGCACATGGAGCCAGCACAATCCATCAGTTACATTTTGCTCCAGGACCTCCCTGCCATTGCACCCAAGATGGCACAGCTCTCTCAGGAGATGGATTCCCTGAAGGCCGACCTCGCTGACCATCATCAGCAGATACAGGTCTAAGATCAGAGATTGATTCAGCTTCAGCACGCACTTCTTCAGAAAGATGCAGAGATTGTCGAGTTACAGCAACAGATCTGCACCCTAGAGGCTGATCACGATCGAGACAAAGCTCTTTTTCAACAGGCCCATGATTTCTTTCAAGGCCTAGGGGACAAACTTACCAATGCTCACCAAGGACGGTGAGTCATCGAGCAATGGGCAACTTGTACACTGCATGGGAATACTACATTTGAGCTCTTTTGTAAAAAGCTTTGAGTTGTATTTCACACTTGTATATAGCAGCAAGTATTTGAGTTGTACTCACTTTATGGGCATAGAAACAATTTTTATCATGTGCAAGGTAGAACGATTGAGCTTCAGCACCCACTTCTTCAGAAAGATGCAGAGATTGTCGAGTTACAGCAACAGATCCACGCCCTAGAGGCTGATCACGATCGAGACAAAGCTCTTTTTCAACAGGCCCATGATTTCTTTCAAGGCCTAGGGAACAAACTTACAGATGCTCACCGAGGACGGTGAGCCATCGAGAAATGGGCAACTTGTACACTGCAGGGGAATACTACATTTGAGCTCTTTTGTAAAAAGCTTTGAGTTGTATTTCACACTTGTATATAGCAGCAAGTATTTGAGTTGTACTCACTTTATGGACATAGAAACAATTTTTATCATGTGCAAGGTAGAACGATTGAGCTTCAGCACCCACTTCTTCAGAAAGATGCTGAGATTACCGAGTTACAACAGCAAATCCGCAGCCTAGAGGCTGATCACGATCAAGATAGAGCTCTTTTTCAGCAGGCCCACGATTCTTTTGGAGGCCTAGGGGACACAGACTTACCGATGCTCACTGAGGACGGTGAGCTATCAAGCAATGGGCAACTTGTAATTCCATGGGAACACCACATTTGAGCTCTTTTGTAAAAATCTTTGAGTTGTATTTCACAGTTGTATATAGCAGCAAGTATTTGAGTTGTATGTTGAGAATAGCAAATGAGCACCCACTTCTTCAGAAAGATGCTGAGATTACCGAGTTACAACAGCAAATCCGCAGCCTAGAGGCTGATCTCGATCAAGATAGAGCTCTTTTTCAGCAGGCCCACGATTTTTTTGGAGGCCTAGGGGACACAGACTTACCGATGCTCATTGAGGACGGTGAGCTATCGAGCAATGGGCAACTTGTAATTCCATGGGAACACCACATTTGAGCTCTTTTGTAAAAATCTTTGAGTTGTATTTCACAGTTGTATATAGCAGCAAGTATTTGAGTTGTATGTTGAGAATAGCAAATGATGCCTAATATGTATGCCCATAGAGGCTTGCCCATAAGTGGCTTTGTATGGAAGATAGACATATGATGTATGCCCTAGGAAGAGATGACAAAATCCCATAAGCACAATGAGGTACAATGGTACTATCCAAAAGCTATAAAGGCATGTACTTGTTGACACTCATTTCAAGTAATGGTACTTACAGTTTGAGTCAGTCAAGATTGTTTTTATGAGTCCAAGCTCATCTATCTTGGAGCCTAATTCACTTGAGTTACAATCTCTTCTCTCTATCATGTATCGGTTCTATGATTTCCATCCACCATAGCCAACTAGCTCTAGATTTGTGTTTCTTGACATGGTATCAGAGCCATGACAAGCTAATTCTAGGGTCTTCATGGCTTTTCTTGTTTGTGCTCGACTTCTTTTTTTTCTTCTCTTCTCAAGGCTATACCTTGCACCTCTCTTGCCTTCCTGTACGTAGTGGCCATGTCTGTGCACAATGAGACCTCACAAGAAGGGAAAGATTACATGTTTGGACCATAAAAATTTAGTGTAGGCCAGGTCTTTTTGACCACGGAACTCTCCTATGCTTTTGTAAATCTAAGGCCTGTTGTTCTTAGTCATGTGCTTGTTAGTTCAAAACGCATTGTGAACCGATTTACAAATTTAACAGATGATGAAAGCACTGATTTGTGGCTTACTGCAAAACGTATGGGAGTAAAAATTGAGGCTCACTTTGGTGCCAGCTCTTTGACATTCGGAATTCAAGATGGCCGCTATGCAGGACAGACGGTACCCCATGTTCACGTCCATATTTTGCCAAGAAAGGCTGGTGATTTTCAAGTTATGGACAAGGTTTACAACGAGCTAGACAAGAAAGAGAGAGAATTGAAGAGGAAACTAGACCTGGACGAGAAGAGAAAAGACTGTTGTAGGGAAGAGATGGCAGCTAAGGCTGCAGAATTAAAGACATTGTTCTTGGAAGGCATCAACGCCGACGTGAAGAACGGGGTGCTTTGGGTTGTGGCTCCCAAGGCTCGGCACTCTAGGAAGGTGGAAGTGCCCTGGATTAAGGCAGGTTTTTCCGTTACCTGTCCTCTTTATAGCATCTCCATAATCCAGTGGATTGACATGCCCCTTAGGTTTTACTTGCTTTTTCTTTGCAAACTCTGGTTCTTTGTAAATTTCTTAAATTTCAAGCGATTCGCCTCTACTTGGCCTCATCAATTTTGTAAATCTCTACACCTCTTTTAAGCCGCTAAATTGAAAATAGTACAGTTTTTTTCTTTTTCTTTTCTTTTTATAACTAATAAGCCTTATTACTAAGGTTTTAATAAGGCTCTACTAAAATATCTCCTTTCACATTGCTTCTCTATCTTATAAACCCTTTCACACCTATTTTACTCAAACCAGTTTAATTTCCAAAGCCGAGTAACTCCCACAAATCTTGTGTAATTGGGATTAGACATTGCCATTGAGCAAGATTGCCAATCGGAAAGACCTTCCCGTGTTTCAAAGAGAAGATGTTGTTTGATTTCAGAAGAAAATCCAATGCCAATGTATTGTCAAGCCATGAGCCAAAGTCACATGAATCCAAGGCTAATGTAGTGATGTGCTATCAAGTCATGTATTTTGGCAAGCCAAAAATATACCCAAAAGAAAAATGTATCCATCTTGTATGCCCAAAGCTATGTAATGATTTCACAAAACCAAATGGATTTCCAAAATCTATGTATCCCAAGTATCTTATCAAAGAAGCAAAGAGCTTCAAGAATGAAGAACAAGACAAAGATAAGGAGCATGAAGACAAAGAAGTCCAAGAAAATCTAGTATGACAAGAAGAGGAAGAATATTATGAAGACCAACAAAGAATGAAGACTAGAGCAAAGGCCAAAGACAACCACCAAAAAGAAGATAAGAAATTGTTTCTGTTGCTAACAACAAAGAATTTTTCCCATAGTGGATCTCTATTTCCTGTGGTGGATCTTGTTTTCCCATAATAGATCTTTATTTCCCGTAGTGGATCTTGTTTCCCATAGTGGATGTAAAAGCCCTTACCAAAGATGTAAATTTTCAAGCCTTAACTTGACTAGGCTGCCAAAGAGCTAGTCTCCCGGGCCATGTCATCGTGTAAGGGGGACAAAAGCCAGCAAGGATAGAGACTCATCATTTGAGGGGGGGTGTTGAGAATAGCAAATGATGCCTAATATGTATGCCCATAGAGGCTTGCCCATAAGCGGCTTTGTATGAAAGATAGACATATGATGTATGCTCTAGGAATGGATGACAAAATCCCATAAGCACAATGAGGTACAGTAGTCCTATCCAAAAGCTATAAAGACAGATACTTGTTGACACTCATTTCAAGTAATGGTACTTTTAGTTTGAGTCACTCAAGATTGTGTTTATGAGTCCAAGCTCATCTATCTTGGAACCTAATTCACTTGAGTTACAATCTCTTCTCTCTATCATGTATCGGTTCTATGATTTGCATCCACCATAGCGAACTAGCTCTAGATCTGTGTTTCTTGACATTGTACTCACTTTATGGCATAGAAACAATTTTTATCATGTACAAGGTAGTTTAGTAGGTTATTTTTTACTTGAGTAACTTATGTTTTTTTTAAGAGAGAGTTTTGGACTTTTCTCCAAACTAACTTTCTCTAGAGACTTCTTGGACCTTGGCATGGACTGACCCTAAACCTATCTCAACAACTGCCCCGCTAGGGATTTTTTCCTCTAAAGCTTTTGTCTAGAGACTTCTAAAGGCACACTAGACCCGACTGCAAGCTGCCAACCCAAAGATTTTCGTGCGAGAATCTGGAGAAAACCTCCTCCACCACTCTATCTCTAGATATAGATATTGTATGAAGATCTTTTGTCCTCCCCTCTCTTTAGCTATAAAAAGAGAGGGAGGCAACCAATGTATCAAGCAATCATTTGATGCTAATAGAAGTGTGCTCTTGCAAATCTATGGCTTGTGTCTCTCACCACTCAGCATCACTATCTCTTTTTTCTCATCTTTGTCTCCAAACTTCTCTTCTTCTTTTTTTTCGTAAAAGGTAATTGTCTCCAAACTTCTCTTCTCTCTCCCCCTCACCCCTAACTTCACTTCTCTCTCCTCCTTCCCCACCTCCAAACTTCTCCACCTCCAAACTTCTCTTCCCCAAACTTCTCTATCTTTGTCTCCAAACTTCTCTATCTGTCTCCAGGCTCCTCTATCTCAGACTTCTTTGTCTCTATCTCCAGACTTCTCTATCTCTATCTTCAGACTCCTCTGTCTCCAAACTTATTTGTCTCCGCCTCTAGTCATCTCTCACTACAGACTTCTTGCCCTTGGACTTCTTTGTCTAGCTTCTCTACAACATTGTCCCTTATCCTTCCAGGCTCCCCTTTCCTCCTACACTACTCTCCCTCTTTACTAGACCTTTCCTAGTCCTCTTGCATAAACAAGCAACATCAAGGAGTTTGGTGGTGTACGCATTGATTATAGAGCGAGCATAATTCTCTAAGGAACCCCCCGCAACATGCATCATCATATGACAATCTTCCCTTGCAGTCTCTTTCCTCTTCTCTCCAAACTTCTTGTTATTCCCATCTCCAAATGTCTCTATCTCTCCCCTCTTCTCTCTAGACTTTTCTATGTAACACTCTCTCCTCTTCTCTCTAAACATCCTCTCTCACATCTATCTACAGCATTCTCTCTCCTCTTTCCTCCAAACCTCTTTGTTCCTACAACATTGTCTCTCCTTTTCTCTCCAAACTAATCCTCTTCTCTCAACTTCTATCAAGACTTTCTGCACTTTGGCCCTCTTGACAGTAGCAATTCTCAAGTCCATTATGAGTGTCCAAAACACTGTTCCATCGTCTTACAATCCCCCTTGAAGCACCTCAAGCTATTCGAAGGCATTTGCATTGATGCAGAGGAATCATACTGCTCTAAGGAAACCCCTTGCACCCCATGCACACACCAACAACCCTACAACGAGTCATTTGGGTTATCCTTTTGGGGTGAATTTTTACCTAAACAATTGCTAAGATGGATTTCTACTAGGCTGGAAGGTATGCTTTCCTACTATTTGCTGCTATTACCTTGGTCCATGACTAGCTTGAGGGATTTTACCAAGGTCACCCACTTTATGTTTTAGAAAAAAAACTTTGAATATTGGAATTTCTTGGGTTATCATCAGGCTATATCTATATGCCCAAAAGAATGGAAGATGTGGCCATTTTGGATCTTGAAACTCACATGGTGGCACTCAAATGGTCCTTGTTTCAAGCCATGTGCTTCAATTACCAGCCTTGGGTCTCCAAAGCCCACTTTTTCCTTGAAGATAAGGCTATTGTACATGGGAATACTAGAATATACTGTTCTTGGTGACATGTGCTTAATGTTGATCAGCCTATTAGTGTACAATCTTCAATCTTGTTGATTCATTTTGTTTGTTTATGGAAATCCATGCCTCACAAATTGGCTTGGGACCCAAGTGAGGATCAATTGCATGCCAATTCTATTCAAGCTGATTTGTTCATGGTTTCCAAGATAGTTTGATGGGAAGGAAAACAAGATGCTAGACCCACATTTAATCGAATGGCACGGCTTGGACTACTTTCCATTATTGATGTGACTTTGAGAGCACTCTGTGTTTTGATGTCCTTCCGGTCAATTCAACATATTTTTCATGTCCCTCAAGGATACGATGACTTATGAGACACACTCTCCTCATCTTTGCATGATTGGCAACGCTTTCCTATACTCTCTCTAGATAGTCCCTAGTAGGATTGGAGATGTATGGCACGGTTTTGTTTGGAGTGTGCCTCAGTTAACCAAATTTATCATTTGCTTATTAACGACCATCACTAGTTGGTGGCTACAAGCAATTCCATTTGGTGTCTTCACAAAGCAAGATATGGTGGAAATCGATCATAATGGAGAGAGAGATCAATAAAACTTCATTTAAATGCAAAGTTTCCCTTTGATGAATGTTGATCGGTGGCTTGACCCTTGCTTTAACCCTCTCTGAATGAAATATCTCTAATGGCTCTTGTTGCTTCTGCAATACAAGTGTGGAGGCTTCTCGCCACAGGTTTGTCTCTTGTCCAGTGGCAAGGGGGGTTTGGTTTCTTTTGTCAGAAATTTGGCGATGGGTGGTGGGACCTATTCTACATCCCTATGATTGGGGTTTTGGCAAGCCAATATTTTCAGATCCTATGCAGCCACACATGCACATAGTGTTCCACCTTCTGCGCTTTTGGGGTTGTTGGCATTACTAGGCCACCTAGAGCGCTTTTATTTTTTACTCCCATTCAGGTGTTCAAAGTTATATTGCTCAATTGAAAGGCTTTCTTCACTAGCAGCTTGATATTGTGCAGCATGCAGGGCTTCTCCCTTGGGAGGATTTTTTCTCATGGCATATGGCAGTTTCTTCCGTTGCTTTGCTGTCCTTTTAGTTCATTTGTGACCCTTGTACTTTTTCAGCAATTAATATATGTACCCTTTATAATTAAAAAAAGAGAGAGAGAATGAGAGAATGGCAGGAGAATAAAAGAATATTGACAACTTATTTGATAGTTTGAGCTGAATAGGATCTAGAATTTCACCTCCGTAGTCAACCCAACCGTCAATGAGACTACTGCACAGCATATAAGTATCATTAAGGTGGGATCTTGAAGTGCTTCATAAATATATCTCTGCAAAATATTCAGTTGCATTAATGTTACCTAAAAGTTTCAACTTACTTTGGAAGAAATCAACCATCAGCTATTTGTTGAAAGAGTAATCATTTTTTACGGTTGTCACACATCTAAGAGCCCAAACATAAAAGTGGAAAGAATATAAATTATCATAATTATAATTGTGATACACCTAAGAATCGGCAGGTATAAACAATATCTCTACTAGCAGCTACAAACACAATCAGCCAGTTTATTATTTTGTACATATAACACTGTTTCTTGAATTTGGTAACATCCTGCTTCAAAGGAAGGAAAGACTCGTGATTCCCATCCAGATTTTCTTCATTATGGGTTGTTTCTAAGTTTTACAGATAATCATTTTTTTCCAACAATGAGCAATTCCACCATACTGGAAAAAGAAATCTATGTACCAAAGATATGACTGATGAAAACATAGACGCATAGGAATCAACAACAAGGAGAAGAGTGAATCCCATGATACCAAAAGAACAGACAGCCCAAGCTACAACCCCAGGCAAAATAATGATAATGAGAACTGCTTGTACATGTGCGGATGCTGCTTATACATAGGCATTGATGAGGCAAACTGGCTGACCTGACAAGACAGTGACCGACTCACCATTGAAATAATGCCAACTGGAAATGCACCCAAATCAAAGCTAGAAAGGGGAAAAAACACTGACCTTTATATGCAGCTAGACATCTAAGCTCAACACCCACTCTCAAAGAAATAAGAACCCAGATGAGCTAAGGGGTAAGAAAAGCATGTGTAAAATGGAATAAGCAGTAAATGGCAGCCTAAATAAGTTAAAAAGGTGCATTATACATTAAGCTATCATTAGCTCACTAAACAGCTTCAAAACTCAAATGCACTTAGTGTGCTTCAATGTCCCATAAGCAAAACCCACACACTTTGGTTGGTTCCATCTCTATAAATAGAGTGTGCTAGGTCACTTATATCCTCAATTGTCCTGGTTCATCACAGTCTACCCATTCCAATGGCTGAGGTGGATCTTCACCAAGGCACCAATGACCCTACCCAAATCATCCTTCCTTCGCAGGTTGCTACGAGTTTGGCAAAGCTTATGGAAGGAGCTAGAGCAAAGGCTCCCACGTTGTCAAGAGCAATTGGATATACACCCAGTCATCTGGAACCCACACATCTAGTTTCCAAGATCGAGACGGGCTGCAACTCAAGGAGTGCACACACATCCATTGGGCTGGCTAGGAGGTTGGCCCTGCTGACTCCATCAGGGTTTGGAGAGAAAGGATGCTAATATCTGGGTACTTCAGCAAGTAACAAGTTGCTGAGAGCCTATGCAGCCAGGCCATTGGTAGACTGCACAGTTTTTGCCTATGGGCATCCGACTCCAGGTCACAAGCAAGGTGAAAGGCACCTCCCAAATACTTTACTTATCACAAGAGGGTGGTCAGCTAGCTCTAAACAAAGGGCAGCAAGGTCTTCTTGAGCCACTAAATTTAGACTTTCCATTAACTCATAATTATGTAGTAGCACCGGGTCTGTGCCAAGTTTGCACCAAGCTGTGCGCTCGTGTCTTCTTGACCACGATTCTTCAAGGGAGGTGGCAAGGTAAAACTATGGCAAGTCTAGAGTAGGACATGGGTTTCACTAAAGCGAAGCTAGAGAAAGGTTGTGGTAAGGCTAGAGTGCATCTATGCTTGTCAAAGTGAGTGTTGAGTACAGTGAAGTAGCCTTCTTCATCACAAGACCCCCTTCGAACTTATTCCCATTGCCAAGATAAATCCTCTGATGCACCTACTACCCAAGTTCCTACTCCTGTCAAGGATCTCCTACCATCCATACAACAATTGCAGAAGCAGCAATCAAGCCAGTCATTGCCACACACTCATGACCCTCCAGCTCAGCTGTCCTTTGATGCTGCTGGCAAAGTCATCACGCCATGGGATCGTCAGTACCCAGGTTCTACCACCCACCCTGCAAACATGCCTTCTTCCTCACAGGCCGAACATCACAAGCCCAAACCCTTTGCGGTATTGGGAGACTTCCTTGAAGATGGTGTATCAGAGACACCAGCAGCAAAGGCCCAGGCTCGCGCAACAAAATCTCACCAAAACTCATGATCCTTTGTGATGCATCCTGTGGTGAGCCTCTGGAACTTTTGTCCTTTTGTATCTACTCTATCTAGTTTATGTATGATGGCCTAGAGCCACACTGCACCTTGTAATCTTGTAATCTTGTACTTTTTCCATAATTAATACAATTACCTGTTACGTGAAAAAAAAGAAAGTTCTAAGAGAGTGGGAGTGCCACAAAGGGAGTAGGTAGTAAAGAGGGAGTGGGGAAGAGGACAGAGAACATTAGAAAGACACAACGATAAGACAAGCTCTTGAACACACCAAGCCATATTGATGAAAAAAGAGACAAATACTCTTGCTGAAGCAATCTTTAGCAAATCCTTAGCAAAATAAAATGCTACTGATTCTCACACAATGCACACTACAAATGCCTCTATGGCAATCTTATACATAGATAGAGTTGGGGTGGCCATAACATCTCCCATTATGTCTTGTTAAGCGATCATGACCTTGTAAAGCCTATAAAGTAGGTGGTGGAGTACTGCAGCCAGAGTAACTGCTTCTGCAAAGCCAAAGTAACCACCTTTGCCAAAGGTGCAAAAGTAGTTATCTACAAAAAGATATTCATCAGATGAAGCTGTGGCCTCCACAGTAAAGATAAATGGTGCTCCTAGTAAAGCAACAAGAATTGTTCCCATGGCTTTGCTAGAGCTCAACTGTGGTGCTGCTATGCTCTAGGTAGTCACTAAAGCTACACTACACCTTTGCCAAAGTTGTGCCTTGGCAAGCTAGAGATTAAGTCTCTTTAAACCAGCATCAAAAGCACTTTTTTTTTTGCAAGTAAAATGTGGATGATTATATTACTCAAAAAAACTGATTACAACGGAGTGCTCAAGCTCAATAGACTAGCTGGAGCTGATGCAAAGTCACCAATACATCATGTATACAAGACTCTCAAGGCGGGGTGTGGGGGGGGGCAAGAAGCCGGGGGTATCGCCAAACCGGGCTGGCTGGCTGCATCACGAAAAACAGACCTTGGCCGCCCCAAGTGCGCATGAAGTGACATCGGAGCTCCTAATGAGCCCTGCACCTGATCCCATCGGCCGCGGAGGGAGTGGATGATGGAGGTCCAGAGCTCTGCTAAGGTCGCATGTGCTAAAAGTCTCTCTCCGCCGAAAGCCTCCTGACATCGCGTCTTCCAGATATCCCATCCCGTAAGACTCCCTATGATCTCCCATACCTCCGAGCGGTCTGTTGTTGGCTCCAGCACCTGGCAGATGGGTAGAGCCTCCAAACCGACCACTGTGCACGACCCTGCCTTGATAATGAATATCATGTCTTGCATCCCGGCCTCATACAGAAGGTGACGGCCCTGGGTGACTGCCTACCAACAGAACGCTCCCCATGAGATACATCCAAGGCTGGGTGCTATACAACACCGGATGTGGCACACTCCTCTCCACACGAGCTACGCCTCCTCACATGACCAAAGGCAATGCTTTGAGGTTTCAAGAGCTGCTGTGTGCAGCGCTTACAACCTCCCTCCTACATCTGGGCAAGCCAACTTCCCACCGCTAAGCCTCCATGTGCTACCAACCATAAGAAATACGACACCCTCCTCTGCCTCCAACTATCCCATAGGCGGCGCCAGAAGGTCTGTTGAAAGGGCTCCGTGATGCTATGCTCCGCCCAGTGCCTGCTACGTGACGGCGGCCAGTCCATATCCTCCTGCATCAGTACATGTCTGCCAATCCTTGCAGTGTACTCTAGGAACCTGGGTGGCTTCTTGGTGACCGTAGAGGCCAGCCATAGCCACTCTCTTGGATCCCACTCTAGCTCATCAAGTGATTTGCTCTCCCAAATCCAAAGGCGCCACTCCCTAAGCTCCTAGTCGCCATGTCTTCCCCTGAAGGCCAACCACCCGAATCCTCCTCCATGAGAGGGCGGCAATCCCCTCATCTTGCTGCCCTCTGTCAAGGACCAGACGTCCCCCCTCCCGAACGGCGAAGAAAGTCTCCTACAGGGCGCCGCCCACTCTACCTGCCACCTGAAGGGGGATGCCTACTGGTGAAAACCTAGCTGCCCATACCTCCCCGGGCTCTATCGACTCTCGTATCAGGGAAGCAAGCCACTCCAAATGTATTGCTGTGTCTATCTCCCTTCTCCTCAACTCCACTCCTCTCTGGCAGCCTGATACTCGCTGCAACACCTTATCCGCCATCCTGTACACCTCCCGCCATGTCGCGATGGTACAAGCTGGGCCGGCCTCCCACCCAACCCACTAGATGTGGGGGCGCTCACCTATCTGTGCCCCTTCCCAATCTTTGACCTAAGGGTTCCAAATGACCAGCTGACGATCTATCTCCTCCTGGCAGGCTGGGGGGGCTCTGGATTAGGGCCTTAGGAAGGCCCTACCA
The DNA here is from genome assembly GCF_053477565.2 of Lygodium microphyllum. Lineage (NCBI taxonomy): Eukaryota > Viridiplantae > Streptophyta > Polypodiopsida > Schizaeales > Lygodiaceae > Lygodium > Lygodium microphyllum. The sequence continues at coordinate 107,730,338 of NC_141145.1, forward strand.
CACGCGGAGTAAGTTGCGAAGGAAAGGTGATCTGGGCTGACGTGAAGATCCATCTCAAGGACGGCCTCCACTCACCACCAAGCCTTGGTCTACAGTCTCGAATTCCCTCCTACAATAAGACCTTACAGGTCTAGCCGCCTGGTGTGAGACCACCAACAAGTAGCTTGCCCAAGAGGGCCATACTATGATACTCTGGATCTATGATCCCAAGCCCTCCTTGTAATCTATATCGTATGATGGTCGCCCACGCCACCTTGGCCCTGGAATCCCTGGAACCATCAGACCCTGACTAAAGGAAATTCCGTACTAGGCGGCGAAGCTGCACTACACAAGATGAGGAGAAGCACCAACATGAGGCGATGTACCACGCCATCGCTAGGAGGACCTGGTTAACCACCAAGGCTCGTCCGGCTAGTGAGAGGCGAGCCATGCTCCAATAGGTCAGTTTCCTCCGAATAGAGTCAAGGACAGGAAGAAACTGCTAAGCAGAAGTGATGTCAAGTCCCACCTGGAACCCTAGGTACTGGACAGTCTGCCCTCTGCTCACCCATCTAAATCCCAGGTGAGCGCCCCTCTGTGCTAGAGTCCGGGTCTGTGAGGAAACCAACCGACTTTCGCCAGTTGATTTTCGCTCCCGCTGCAAAACAGAACACGTCAAGAGCCAACCATACTCTCTCCAGCATCAACTCATCGTCCTCTATGTAGAGGGCTGTATCATCTGCATACTCTAAGTCTAACAACTCAATCTCCTCTCTCTCACTGGAAATTGGAGGCCACGTAATCCGCTCACACGTAACCTGAGGAAGTGAGACACCGCCTCTACAAAGAGTAGAAACAAGTATGGGGCCAAGGGGCAGCCCTGTCAAACCGATCTCTCCAGCCAAAACTCCTCCCCTTGCCTTCCGCCTATGACAACCCTGCCGGTGGCCAATCTGTAAAGGGCGGAGACCCCACGAATCCACACCTGGGGGAATCCCAACCACACCATGGTGCCCTCTAGGAAGTCCAATCCACTCTGTCATAAGCTTTCTCGAAATCCAAGAGTAATACTGCCAATCTCTACCCACTGTGCTGAGCCCACTCTGTCGCCTCAAAGAAGGTAAACACATTGTCAAGGATGCTCCTATCCTAGACAAAGCCTATCTTTGTATCATGGATGATATCTTGGAGCACGAGATGTAGTTGCCTACCAATCATCTTTGCCAGTGCCTTATAGACCACTGACAATAAGGTGACCAGTCTCCACTGGGAAAGCTCCAACCAGTCTCCCCCTTTGGGGAGAAGACTGATAAGGCCTACCGAGAGACTCCCTGGCATCTGTCCTTAAGTGAAAATCTCCCGGAAGGCCATCAATAGGGGGTCCTTCACCACTTCTCAATAGGTAGTGAAGAAGGCCTTGGAGAGGCCATCCTCCCTCGGGCATTTCTGCCCATCCTGTGTATGGAAGGCCTCCTCTAGTTCCTTTCTCTGTGAAGGGGGCTAGGAGGGAGTGACCCATCTCCTCTGTGACGAGGGACAGGGTGTGATCCCATACCTGTTGTCTACATCTCTATCCTCTAGTTGAAGTTGTCTCTCCTGCTGGAAAAGGCGCGTATAATAGTGCGTGGCAATCTCCATCACCTCGTCTAGGCTAGAACGAGTCCTCCCATACTGATCCCGAAGGATGCGTATCTGCTCTCCTGCAGTGCGAGGTTGGTGCACCTGGAAGAACTCCCTGCACATCGTGTCCCCTTTCCGCACCCAGAAGGCTGCTGAGGTTCAAAAAGAGAACTCCAAGCACCTGTCCTCTAGGCCAGCAATGGCTGCTCTCACGCGCACCTCCTGTGCGTGGAGGGTGGGATCCCCTAGTGCCTCTTGCAATAATCTCTACGTGGCTGCCAAGTCCCACCGGAGTGCTCTCTCCTCCTCCCAGCTCTGTTGCCTGGCCTGTATGGCTGCCTCTTGGCAGATTCTGCTCGACTCTGCGAGAACCTCTGCAACCTCCTCCACTATCCGGTCCCTCCTACCCCACTCTCTTGTCCAAATCTGCTCTATCTATCTCGTCACCTCCTCCCTCTTATAGATCGAGTCACGGATCCGACAGGATCGTGTGCCTAGGGCGGATGTTGGGGGTCAAGTATTAGGAGAACCGGGCAATGATTGGACAACGTGGTGCCTGCCAACTCCTCAATCTGGCCTCCATGAGAGCCTCCCCACTCTCCCACATAAAACCTATCCAACCACTCCAATAGGACTCCACCTAGCCGCCTGTATCCCCAAGAGAAGTCCAATGACCTCTCCCTCCTCTGGAAGGCAGGGTCTCTCCAAGCATCCTGTGCTCCGACTGCCGGCAAAAAAACCTCCCATGCCACCTGCTCCTCCCCAACCATGCCCTGGTAGTTTCTGCCTCTATCTTGTTGGTCCTCCAAAACCTCCAGGTTTTTGAAGTCTCCTCCAACGATCCAGGAATCCACCTCTAGGAGTCCATCCACAATCTCCACCCAGAACCTGTTGCGTGCCCTAACCTCCATAGGGGCATAGACATTGAGAACTCCAAGGCATGAGTCCCCAATATCCAATCTGACCCATAGAACCCTCCCTGCCACTATCGTCCCGTGGTCTCGTACACAGGCGGTGAGACTTGGGCCAATAGAGGTGTATACTCCTCCACTCCTACCGTGGGCACCTATGGCGTGCTCCCAGTAAATGTGTGATCTGCCCGGAAGCACCTTCCCTACCCGCTGGGCTTAGGTGGGGGTGAGCTTGTGCTCTTGTAGAAGCAAGATGTTGATCCGTCTGGCCAGGGCAGGCTACAACTCTTGCCAAACAATCAACTTCCTAGAACCACGTGCCCCACTGTAGTGGAGGCTATTCACATTCCAAGATGCTAGATGTAAACTCATGGGGAAACCTGTGACTGACCGAACAGACATCTGCTAGGTGTGGAGGCTACTGATGAGGAGGAGAAACTGTGAGGCATGCAAGTACGCTTTACCGCAGGTCTAGATGGCAAACTCCAATTCCCCACCCATGGTGGCCCTCGGCCAGACCATAGAGGCGATAGATGTGCCAGGTGGTACTATCAATGCATCTATCAGCCATGCTGAGAGTCGTGACTCGGTACACTGGTAGAAACGGCCCGTCTGTGCGAGGGGCCACTTGATCACGTCCCTCGGAGCTCTCCACTGTGGAGGGGCTTGAAAGATAATGCTCACGTGTGGGACCTCGGCACCAACCCACCAATTAATGTCCATCATGTACCCAGACCACTGTTGTGCAAACAATGCTAATCCTTCATCTCCCATCCACTGGGAGATATGATCCGCAACCTGATTCTTCAACTCCTCTATCTGGGTAGTTGTCCACTCCCCTGAGTGAGACAATTGAAGAAAAAATGCGCAGTTTGGTACATCTGGTGGTGCTAGTAGATGGACCTTGCCCCTCCTTGACTTACGAACCACGAAGATCCCCACCTCTAGAGGTAGTGGGAACTCTCCACACTCCGGAACTCTTAGGTAGGACCATGGGCCATTACGCAAGAACTCCTATGGCAACAGCTCTGCCTGTTTCGGGAAGGTGTGACGGGTGGCACGGGCGGATGAGCTGGTAGCTATATGGGAGGGGGAGGACTACTAGTGCGAGGAAGTAGGTGTGTGTGGCTCATCACCTCCTGTGGGAGGATGGGGGGTGGGTCCTGGGGGGACCACCTAAACCGGGTGCGGATCATGGGGGGGTGCTTGTTAGGGGATGTGGAGGGGGGTGGGTGTGGGGACTGTGGAAACTCAGGCGAGGCAGTCTGTGGCGCGGGTGGTGGATGTGGGGGGCTGCAATCCTGCCGGGTGGGACGGGCGGGGGGTCTGTGGAGTGCTCTACCGAGGGGGCGTCACTCACCCACCTGCTCCCTGCGTCGCTTCCCCCTGCTGTCTCCCTCTTTGTCATCTCTGTACTCATGTGAAGCCATCCGCATCCACTTGTGGGCCTGTCAGCGGAGCCACCCTAGCACCGAAGCGCGTGCACTCTACTGCCTGGTACCCAAAGTCATGGCAATGCAGACACTACCCTGGCTGCCTAGTCACAATGACCTGCTGCCTACAGGAGTGTCCGCTTGCCTCAATCTCTAGGACTCCTAGCCGTACCTTTGGGACTCCTGCGGCTATCACCGCATCCGCGAAAGACGCGGGAAGGACCGTGCCGAAGAGCCGTCCAAAGTCTTCCACTAACTGGCGATACTCTATCGCCAGGCCTGGAAAGAGAAGGGTGACCGGGTGCCGAAGAAACCTGTTGTGGAGTGCAAATGCCTCCACAACGAAGCCACTGTACCAAGGGACCATGTATATGACCCCCTTCATGGACGCATAGGGTGAGCTGGCAAGTAACTCACGAGTTGTGTCTGCCGAGCTGAGCCAAACCATGAAGATCCCTTGGCCCATTAGAACCGCCTCCACGATCTGCACTGTGCCAATGCGCAGCGTGGAGTGAAGCCAGTCCCGAAGCTGGGCCCTGGCTAGGGAATATCCTACTACCTGACCATAAATCACTACCAAATTATTAAATTCAAGACCTTGTTGCTGGCAGTAGGTCACATGCAACCCCAATCCTCTAGAAATAGGAGTCGATGTGAGTGTATCCCAATTCCAATTTCGTTAGTGCAGCCAGCTATCATAAGCCCTCAGCTAACCCACTGCTGTCTACACCACTCCACAGAAGGATACCTCAGTTCGTGGAGCTTCCGGAGTGCTGTCCCAGCTGTTCGTGCAGTCCATCAGCCAGGTGACCTGATCTGGAGTCTACCATCCCATCTGTTTTGGTTAACTCGGCTGCATTTCCAGATCCATTACTGCTGCCAGCTGTGCAGGATCACTCAGCTGCCTGTCTTCATCAGATACCTTGTGTTATGCTACTGATTTAGGTTGCCCAGCACCTGCCAACCATCTTCCAGCTGTTGCCTACAGTGCACAGCCTTGTGTTTGCTGCCTGGAGGTCTCTGATACTACTGCCATCTGTGTTTACCAGCCTGGCAGGCTCGCTGCTGCCACCTAGCCTTCTTCTGCTGTTCAGATCAGTTGTCGTCATATTCTACTCACCTAGACTTGCATTTTCAGCAGTCTGGACTGACTCTCAGCTGCTGCCTTCACTCCAACATCATCAGAGACTCTGCCTGGTACATTTCAGGATCCATTCAATGTATGACACACCCTCAGAGCTATCATTGGTATCTCTGACTCCTCTTCCAGCTCACCTCATCCCAAGTCCACCCAAGACATGCTCATTCACCCATCTGTCACTGCGAGTTCTCTTCACCTTGAGTTCTACTACTTTCATTGTGTTTGTTGTACACTTTGAGTTCCCTATCTCTATTCAAGCATTCAGAAACCCCAGCCCACAGAGGGCACCCAATGACATGGGATACATACCATTCTTCAATTTGAACTCATCAGAATTGGTGAAAGGTAAAGCAATTGTAGTTTCTAGTCCTTTATTTATCAAAACGAATGTGCAGTGTATGGGCGCATGTATTCTTGATAACTTTGACCCATACCAGTATGTGAACATTAATAGAGGTAGCTCAATAAGAAAAAGATCAAGCAACACCTTTCATTCACTTGCAAATTCAAGAGATGTTTCTTTGATGCAACATTGTACACACAAATCCTACCCACTTCTTGCACTCATATTACACCCATCCTGCCCTCTCATTCTAATGCATACTTATCAATGCATCCACCTTTGACACAATTCACCACACCAGGGTGAACACAATCCTTACATACACATCACTTACAAGCCTATGCCTATCCACAAGCAAGTGGTGGAGGTACATCAGTGGTGGGTGTACATCCTCCAAACCACGCACATTCGCAGATCTATACGCACTGAAGTCCTCAAGCCCAACTTATCTCCTCAAGGACATTACAGATTGAGAGCTTGGTCCATATACACAAGTTGCCTTTGAATGAGGCTAACAAAAAGGCCGGTCCAATACATCTTCATGGCCATCCAGCTATAAAATGGATCCACAAATCATATGACTCCACTAGAGGACTTATACATCTCTTAGGGTTTGATGATGCAAAATGTTCAATGCATATTAACTCCTAAGCCGAGATTCAAAGCCTTGGTCATGTCAAGTTTGTTATTGACAAGGATACGGATCTGGACTCATTGGATGATGTTTACTACATCCCCCAGCTTGGGGTGAACATCTTATTTGTCCATTAGCTTTGCAGTTTGGAGAGACCAATCTTCTTCAGAGCAACCATGGTCAAGTTACTTGATGTCAAGACCGATTTAGTGATTGCCCATGGTGAGGTTGAACCTAATGACTTGTATCTAATGACATGCTTCTTATCCAAGCCAGCGGCTGACGGCTCCCAGTTTCATCATATCCAAGGCTTGGCTATGGCCAAGAACCCTTCAAACAAGAAGCAGCTTTGGCATTATTAATTAGGACACCTTGGTTACAACTCTCTCTATCAATTGTCTCGCTACCAGATGGTTAAATACCTTCCATGCCTAAAACTACCTAAGGATGTATGCAAAGCATGTTAGCTAGGGAAACAACATAGCACTCTATATTCTCAACAGTCTATCCACAGAGTTGAGGGATCACTTTGATTGATTTACATCAATCGTAATCACCAATCATGATCTATTGCCATGAATGGAGCACATTACTACTTATTAGTGGTGGATGATTTTTCAAGTTATATGTGGGTTTACTTTCTTAAAGCCAAATCTGAAGCCTTCACATACTTCTCCACATGGATATTGTTGGTGCAAAATCAAATGGACATTTGTATTGGGACATGAAGGAGTGACAATGGTGGTGAGTTTCTCTCTCATGATTTCTTTAAGTTCTCATAGGAGCATCGCATCCGATGCTAGCCAATAATGTCTATATTGCTCCTTGTGTTAGGCAAGAACCAAGTATATATCACCGCAAAGGTCCAAATTGGTACCAATATGGATATAAAGAAAACTCTATGATTAGAGATGCTCCAAAGAGTATGAGTTTGGTGCTTCACACTCTCATTTCCTGCCCTTCCCTCCCTCTTTAAGTCCATTTTTAGATTCATCTATGATACATTTAAGACCCTACTTTAGCCCAACTATAGGCTATCCAATCTAGCCCACGTTGTCTTTGATCCACATTTAGGATTTAGGCCATCATTATACACTTAGAGTTGTACCACTTTGTATCCTGGTGCTTTGTTGATAGGAATGCTACCCACACACTATGCACCTCCCACATATCAACAAGTCACACTTTGTCCTCTGGTCTGGTCATATGGAGAATCGCCCTCCAACATACTGTACCACTCTCCACAATTGCTCAAAAGCAAAGACCCCTTTGCTAATGAGTCACCTCTTTCATTGAAGGAAACAAGAAGTGGAAAGAAATCACCTAGACACTTAGACCTTGCCCTATCCTCCCTCCTTGATTAAGTTTCTATAAATAGGTAGATTAAGTTCAATCTCGTTTTTGTAGGTTTCAAGCCCTCTAGCTTCGCTGCCCATGCCCCATTCACGGAGAGGACATCACAGCAGAAGCTGCCCGTTGATGTCCATATCCATCAAACACCTGTTTCCAGCCTTCATCGTGCAGTGTACACCACCTGCAACTGCTGTCCAGCCTTGACAACTGCTGCAAACCACTCGCCTGCTGCCGCCAGCTGCCACATGGCAACAATTGCTGTGTTTTACCTACTAACTGCTGCCCTCCTTCAATCGACTGCAGATCTTCCTGTGTTTTCACCAGCTGGCTACGTACAGGCTGCCACATCACCACTTGCAGCTGCGTTGACTGTTTTCTCACTCCATTGCCTATTCGACATTGATCCGGCACCAAAATCTGGTCTGTTTGCTGTTGTCACACATCTTGGAGGCTGCCTTGCTATGTTTCAAGATCCGTCAAGAGTATGACGAGCATTCCCACTCAGCACCTCTGCCTCGTCCTCCAGATACATGAGTTCGGAGTATAGTTTTCATTCCTTGCATGGTTTGTTTGCTGCATGGGCATTGTATATTCCGTATTCAATCATTCATTCATATTTCCACTATGTTCATTGTCTCTAAGTTAGCCTAACACTATCTCTGTTCTACAGAGTTTATGCTTTGTTGTATGCTTTCATTTATGTTTCTACATTAGGGTATTTCTTCACATGGTATCAAAGCAAGGTTCTCATCCACGAAACCTCGGCATTTGATTTGGAAGCCCTTTGCAAGAAGCACGAGCAACAGGATGGCAAGATGACTTTCAACACAGCTTCATCACATCATCATGATGCTCCAAGCATAGCACATCGAGACACAAGACGGAGTGGACTTCACAGCTTGCTCCTCCTCCTGACATGGCCAAAGAGTCTTCGGACTACCATGGAGTCCACAAACCATATGAGATCTCACGAGCTGAATACAATCTCATCCTCATGTATTGAGCTCAACAGCAAATTGAAGGTGAATCAGAGTTTTCCCCTTTAGATTCAATGCACCAGTCTCATGATTTTGCAGAAAGGATGGAAGCTCCACAATGAACTAGCCAACCTGACATGGAAACTTGCATGGAGTACAAATCATTTTCCTCTCTACCACCATCATCTCCATCTTACCTCTTTCATCTTTTCCACACACTTCTCCACCTTCATTAACTCCTATGTCAGGTACACATGTTACTACTTCTCAATCTTTTGAGTTTACTTCCACTTTTCCGCAAGATATTGGCGATGCTCAAGATGAAGGAACTCTTCATACTAAGTATTGGTTCATAAGCCCTAAAGAGGGTAGTTTTTTCTTTTTGAACTCAAGAAAAGGTAAGCAAAAGATGCAAGATTCTATGGTGAGTGCTCCATCTTTTCCTTAACTTTTACATGTCATGGTCAATTTGATTTTGGTGATTCATCTATTTCTTCATTTGCATTTAATGAACAAAAGGAACCTAACACATTTCCCACAACTACACAAATGACAAATCCATTTAATCTCCCACCCATCCCACCCACTAGTTCCGTTGCACCTTCCTTTTAACCTCCATTAAGTGCACCTCTCATGCCTTCACACATCACAACGAGGGGTCCTTCACCCTTAGGCACGCCTTTTAGGACCTCGTTTTTATCTCAGCCAGGTGGTGTCTCCGGATTAGTTGGTACCATGGTCTGCCTCCATGGCATTACCTAGAGGACCTTCTAGTCATTTTGATGTGCCCCAACTAACTGTTGGACAGGGCTTATGTGTCCCAATGCCTCCACCTCCACCTCCACCGACACTTTATGAAAGCATTCATGTTCCAATGCCTCCACATCAATCGGTACCCACCACTGGACGCTATCGTTCTATTTCTGCCACCCACCTCCTCTTACTTATCCCCCTCCACCACCTCCTTATCCATCATATTTCACTTATCTGACACCTCATGCTTCTTCCTCCACATCAACCAAATATGCCTTTGATGATAAGACTCATTTTAACAAGTCAAACTTCACTACTTGGTCAAATTTAATGAGGCGTGTCCTTGACTCACAGAACCTATGGGATCTTGTATAAGGGTTGGAACCCCAACCTAATCTTGCACTTGTTCCATGAGAGGTTGACCGCTCATGGAAGGCTAGGAATGCCTCCGCCATTGTCGAGCTAATACAAGGCCTATTACTTGAATTTCATTCATAGCTTCAGCATTTTGACTTAGCATCCAAGCATTGGGCACACTTGATTGATCACTATGTGGCTCATCGCATCAATTTGGATCATGAGCTCCAAAACTTTAAGATCATTGACCAAGATTACTTGAAAGTCAACTTGGTTGAGTATCGGCACCTTCTTGACAAGTTCTCTTCCACGTGGGCTCCTAAGTCCTTGGACAATCAGGTCACATTGTTTCTAAACAAGGCTACCAAGGAAATACTTTCCTTTTCTGCAACAAGTGATCTTACAGTCCACTATGTCCACATTCTATAAATTGGGTGTCACCTATTGCAATATACACAGCTATTCGATTAGTTTCATAGTCTAACCTCCACAGAGGGGGCTCTTGTTGCTTCTTATCAGAAGGGGCCACAATGAAAGGGTAAACAAAATCAAAAACAGACTCAAAGTCAAAATCAAACTAGTGAGACCCAAGGAAACTCCCAATCATCTCTCAAACCTTGGTGGTAGAATGTACCAAAGAAAAATCAATATTATCAACATTGTCAAAAGGGTGGCTACTTTTACAACGAATGTCACAACAAGTTACAAAAGCTAAGACTCAAGCCCACACCTCTCAGTCGAAAGTGGCAACCCTCAATAGGGGCAGTGGCGAGGCCAAACCCATGCTAATACCGGTCAGCCATCACAATTGACAACATTCTCAATGCTAGAGGGCTTGTTTGACTGGTCTCCAAAGGCCCACATCGTCTCCATGGAGACATTTGAGGATACAAGTCATGTTCACATGTGAGAGTTGCCTCCTGATAAGGTGACTACAAAGGCCCACTCATCACAGCCGTATACTTCTACTACTCCCTAGATTGTGGACAATGGAGCTACCCATTACATAACCCCCATCGCAAACATTTTTATTTCTCGAGCCCCTATAGCTAGGAAAGTCCAAGTTGGAAACAAGTCCTCGATCAAGATTCAAAGTCACGATCACATCAATTTTACCACCTACCATGGCTCGGATCACGCTACGTTGGATGATATATACTATGTCCCCCAGCTTAGTGTGAACTTGTTATCCGTTCAACAACTTTTCCGATTGGGTTGAGCAGTCTTCTTCACAACGACCATAGTCGAGGCCTTAACTCTCATATTGGTTTAGTGATTGCTTGCAGCGGTGAGACACAACCTAGCGGCCTATACCACAAGACACAATTCTTGTCCGAATTGATAGCTCAGGGCTCAAAGTTTTGCCGCTTCCAATCTTTAGCCACTATATGAAAGTCTACAAGCACTTAGCGTCTTTGGCATTTTCTCTTATGACATCTTGAATACAACTCTCTTTATGAGTTGTCGCATCAACAAATGGTCGATGGCCTTCCATGCCTGAAGCTATTGTGGGACATCTATAAAGCTTGTCAACTCGAGAAATAGTACCATATTCCATTCCCCTGGCAATCTATACAAAGAGCTGAGGTGCCTCTTTGATTATTTCATGTTGATCTTTGTGTGCCGACATCCACCGCTGCCTTGAATGGTACACTCTACTTCTTTTGTGGATGATCATTCTCACTATATGTTGATGTACTTTCTCGAGCATAAGTCTAATGCCTTCATATATTTTTCTACTTGGGTGTTGCTGGTGTATAGCTAGACTCATCATTGTGTAGAATGCATGAGGAGCAATAGTGAGGGCGAGTTCACCTCCCACGAGTTTTTGGAGTTTCTACAAGAGCATGGCATCTCACGCCAGCTTACCTCTACCAACTCCCCTTCCTAGAATGGAGTCGTAGAGCATAGCAACCGGAACATCATGAACATGGCATGCTCTACGCTATTCACAACAAAGCTTCCTGAGCGCCTTTGGGTCAAGGTTGTTAACACTTCAAGGTACATCCTCAACCAATACCCAATTGCAATTGTCCCTCAAAGAACGTATGAGATATTTTTTTAGCTCTCAACTTGTAGTTTCCACTTTAGAGTCTTTGGGGGTCGTGCCTACACACACAACCCTAATGATACAATAGGCGAGCTCACTCCCCAAGTTAATCTCCTAATTTTGTAGGATACTCCTCTGAAGCAAAAGCCTATCGTATGTTTGATCCTCAAATGAACAAGGTGATCATTAGGAGAGATGGTGTTTGATGAGAGGAACATTGTGTAGTCTTCTATACCGAATTCCAAGCCCTTTCCTCACATTATTCCCTCGAAGATAGTGCCTTCTTAGCCAGGCCTACTATCTGCTCCTAACCCACCTATAGATTCTTCAGCTCATAGGCCCCCTCTGCAAGACCTCTTACCTCACTGGTACTAGCAGACCATGCACGATTCAAGGATCCTTCCACCGGATTCCACTCCAAAGGGCCCTAAAAGATCTGCCTAACTTGCATCCAAGGCTTTATTTGCGATGCTATTTATAGCTGATTACGTAGCACATTTTGAGCTAAATAGTTGACAAAAAGCTCTTCAAGACCCCCAATGGCGAGAGGCCAAGGAAAAGGAGTTAGAGTATTGACCGAAATGAGACTTAGACCTTGGTGGATTATCCGAGCAACAAGAAAGTCATCCGAACAAAGTGGATTTTTAGGACTAAGCTAAAGGCTGATGGAACTTGGCTCGCCTTGTGATGCAAAGGTTTCAAGAGAAGAAAGGATGCAAAGGTTTCAAGAGAAGAAAGGTATTGACTATGAAGAGACCTTTGCTCATACTGCACAGTTGACATCTTTTCGTCTGTTGGTTGCACTAACCACTCACTATGGTTGGCCGATCTCTCAAACGGACATCAAAGTGCCTTTCTGAATAGTTATTTGGAGGGGGAGTCTATGTAGAGCAACCTTCCAAATTTTCTTTTGCTGACTGAAAAGATATCTTTCGCTTGCGAAAAGCTCTTTACAGGCTGAAGCAAGCACTGTGGTCTTGGTTCCAGCAAACGATGAGTTCCTCCAAACTCACATATACCATTCTACCACTTATAACCCGAACTTATATATCCATACTACTTTAGAGAGAGTCAGCTATATCATGTTGTACATAGATGATTTACTTATAGCTGGCTCAAATTTTGCTACCATAGCAGAAATTAACACCCAGCTTTGTTCTACTTTTGAGATGATTGGTTCTTGTCTTATTTTTTAGGGATGGAGGTAGTTCGATCTCGGGGAAGTATTTTATGTCACAACAAAAGTGCGCTCTTCATTAGTGGACCAGTATTGCATGGATCAGACACGGCATGCCTCTTTATCCCACTAACCATCTTTCTAAGAATATCCTTGATCAGCCCTTCGACAAGCACATATATAGATCAATAGTAGGGAAACTTCTTTGGTTGATCCACACTAGGCCAAATTCAGCTTACTCAATTAGTTTGTATTTCATTGCACCTAAGATGTCACATTGGATTACATGTCTTCGTGTTTTGAAATATTTGCAGTGTACCTATTCTTATGACTTAACTTATGATTCTGGTTTATATTTGCAGGGATACACTAACTCTGACTGGGTAGGAGATCCTTACACCCGATGTTCCCATGGCACCTACCTCTTTACCTTGGGCATGGCACCCATCTCTTGGGCAAGCCCTAAGCAAGAGACAATAGCAGCTTCCATACCAAGGCTAAGTATCAGGCTCTCTTTTACAGTACCATAGAGATGACCTACTTGAGGAGCTTACTGATAGCACTTCAGTTTTCATGCGACTCTCCCACTGTTGTCTACTAAGACAATCAGAGTACCATGGCCCTTGCAAACAATCAGATCATTAGATCACAAACACGACATATAGGGATCCACTTCCACTTCACAAAAGAGCAAGTTGAGCTAGGCACCATCCACCTAGAGTTTTTTCCTTCCTCCAACAATTTTGCAAACATATTGACAAGGCAGTCAAGTGTTACAATATATTCTGTCCAGGATTAGCTCGGATACACCCTCCCCTAGTTTTTCAACTTGATGGGGAGAGGGTGGTTCCCTCCAACTTTCACTTCCAGTTTGAGAGAGGGCGGCTTTCTTCTCTTGGTGGTGAAAAGATGTTATTTATAGTTTCTTTTTCAAACATTATATATTTTGTATTTTGTATCTTCATCCACATCATCAAGATGACATGATTGTAAAAGGGCACTTGGGAAAGTAAACAACTCCCTTGCGAGAGCACTATCCAAGTGGCACCGTTGCATATTATTTTGCATGAGCATAACCAAATCTGCATTGTCTCTTACATAACTCTAGTGTATTGGCATTCTATCCTTGTAAACATGCATCTGTGCGGGTTTATCCTTTCTCGATCTTTTGAAGCGATCGAATATGGATTCCCCATATTCTCAACATTGCACATGGTAATCTCCCTTGCTTGCTTAGCCTCACTAGCTTGCTTTCTACACATCTTTTTTGCCTCTCCACATACCCATCATATTTGCTTCATATATCCCCCTCTTCCTTCATCGTCAACATCCAATAGTGGTAGGGTTGCTTGCTTATTTTGAAAAAGTCTTTGGGTCTAGCTACTAGACTACTAGTCTCCCGAAGTTACAATCTAGCTTGTAGCTAGGATCGTGGCTCATGCCGTTATGTATGCTGCGCTCCACCCCCACCATCGTACTTGCTCACCCCTCACCACCTCTCCCCCGATGACACAGCGTTCTCCACCCTCAACTCTCCCCAACTCTCTCCCCCGATGACACAGCGTTCTCCACCCTCAACTCTCTCCCCCGATGACACAGCGTTCTCCACCCTCCCCCCCCGCCTTCTACTTTGGCATTGCCCCGCCTACTCCCCCCCCCCCGCGTTCTGGCCCATTACACCTCCCTCGCCCTCTGTTTCCGCCCACCCCCCCCCCTCCGCCTTCTGCTCCGTCCCCAAGCGCCACTTCCGCCAGTCACCCTACTCTTCTTCCTCGAACTAGCGATAAAGTATCGCCAGCTTGTGGAAGACTTTGGACGGCTCTTCGACACTGTCTTTCCCGCCTCTTTCGTGGACACAATGACAGCCACAGGAGTCCCAAAGGTACGGGTGGCAGTGAAAGAGACAAAGAATATACCACAGTTTCTAGAGGTTGAGACAGGAGGACACTCCTTCAAGCAGTAGGTCATTGTGATTGGGCAACCAGAGCAGTGCCTGTGTTGCCATGACTTTGGGCATCTGGAAGCAAAGTGCACGCGCTTTGGAGCTAAGGTGGCTTTGCCGACAAGCCCACAGGTGGACGCGGATGGCTTTACATGGGTCCAGAGACGACAGGGAGGGCCGCAGCCAAAAACCCCTCAGACACAGCCACGGCAGCAGGGTGCAGGAGGGTGAGCGTCGCCCCCCCGACAAAACACCACGCCCCCCCCCCCCCTCCCCGTCCCACCCGATAGGACCACAGGCCTACACATCCACCCCCCCACGGAGGTGTCACAGGCCGCCTCACCCGAGGGCCCACATCCCCCACCCCCCCTGACCTGTCCACAGCCCCCCCTTCCAAAGCTACCAGGCCCCCCCCCCCCCCCCCACAACCGCCGTGTGCATCCGACCACCCCACCATCCCTAGATCCTCCCCCTCCCCACCATCACCCCCGCCGACCAGACCCCCTAATCCCCACCCAGCATAGGTCACCCCCCCCCCAACACACAGGAGGTGAGGAGCCACATACGCCAACATCCTCCACTCACCGGTAGTCTAGCCCCCCTTCCCCTCCCCACACAGCCACCAGCTCATCCGTCCATGCGGCCCGTCACATTTTCCCGAGACAGGCGCAGCTGCTACCACAAGAGTTTTTTCACTTGTTTTTGTGTTTTCTGTGCTACCACAGTCTGTGATTTGCTGTACAATTGTTTTCGTGTTTTCTGTGGTAGAGTATTTATTTTCAACCTCTACGTTGCGATTAGAGGTATGGGAGATCATTGGTAGCCTCACAAGTTAGCACATGTGGAAGGCATGTTACTAGATAATTTTCAATGGAGAGAGTCTCTCTTTGTGTGCCACCTTGGCAGAGCTCCATCATCCATTGTTCACTCCCTCAACAGCCGCTTGACACCAATGGGAGCTTCAGCAACAGTTCCTTCACACTTGGGGGGGCCATGACATATTCTTCACCTCACATGCTGGCAACCTTCAATGGTGTTATACTCCACCATGGCTCTTTCCTAATCATCACAATGATTGACTTGAGTGGCCTTGTATATATTATTTGATTTGATCTGTAGATAACTAGTCACACCTGTTTGGAGAGGAGCTCATCTCCAAAAGCTCATCAAAAAAACATCCCCTTTTGTACCCTTATATCTTCAACATCTATATCAGCAACATACAAGCATGTACCTAATACACTAGAAAAGTGAACATACCCAAAACGGTTTGACCTTGCTCACTGGATATGTGTTCTCACCAAAATCTGCAGCTCGAGCAATCAAATCTTCAATGCTTCCATCTATACCTTTTTTAGGATCGACTCTTAAAATCTTAGCTATATCAGTCACACCACCATATTTGTCAAGATTATCAGGATTATTATCAAATTTGGCAATGTCTTCTGTAGTTAACCCAAATCTTTTTCCTGGAGGTATTACAGGTTCAGGATTCACTGCAATAATGGCTGGTTTAGCAGGTTTTGCATGTCCTTCAAGAGATCGATGCCCTTCAAGGGGTTGCTGCATTTGAACTGCAAAAGAACACACATCAATCCAATTAGTCACACAAAGAATCTTACAAAAACTTACGTGCCAGTCTAATCTGATAAAGCAATGAATAGACCTCAGTTTACTGCAGTTCAGTTATTCAATGTACATAGTAACAATTAACGTCATCATATATTGACATGGGCTCTATAATAACAATCTATCTAAGCTCAATAAGCTGCAATTCAACAAACTCATGCTGGTAACCACCCTACCATTTGGTTTAATGTCGACAGAAGATCCCTTTTGATGTGATATTTCTGCAGTGTCAGGTGATATATTACCATGACTTAGTGCTTCAGCTCTATCTCTTAAGGATGCCTGCACAAAGTTATCCAGAAATGTAAGTGCACAGTTTGCCTTCTTACTCTAGGCTCCAGTTTCGTTCATGAATCAATCCCCAATAATGCATTACAACCTCCTCTTTGGTTTGTGAATTAAAACTACCTATAAGAAAAATATGATGATGATGAGACCAACATAATCATGTTTGTTTCAACAATGTATTGACCTTTCTTTATTTTCTCATCTAGTTTTATCCTTTGAGATTGAACTCATCATTTTACACCCATGAGAGTGCTCTTGGTAATTAACTTGCTTGACAAGTTAATTCCATCTATGTTTTATGCCCTGCACAAGAGGGCTCTAGTAACTTGCCTTGTGAAGCCTAATAGAACGGCTCTGCCTACTATGAGAGTAATCAATTCTCCAGTTTCTCTGAAATAAACAAACTGGTCCTTTGAAGAATACTTACTGGGGAATCGTGATCAAAAAGCATTTTGTCCAAGTTTTTGTAGGAGCACCAATATTCACCACAAAAGATGAAGAATGTCAAAGAAGCACAGCCATTTGGTGTGAATCCTCCTCCCTACATCCATGCAAAGGTGAGAAAATAAACATCTAGATTAGTGATAGGTCATAAGATGGATACAATTTAGCGGCCAGATAAGAAAAAAAAGCTTCAAGCTACTTCATAAAATGGTGGCACTGAAAAATCTCATTATATAATCGTAGCAGTGATACCCAAAATTTCAATTAGAGGTCTGAATGAGAAAGGCACATTCTTTCTGAAAGATTGAGGCAAGTAGAGATTGAGAATGAGGCATGAAATATATTTATTGATCTACATTTAGAAGAGCCACAACAAAGCAAAAAAGATATGAACTTTTTTTAATTTGTCTTTTTCTTTTAAGAAGAGAACAATGTTCTTCAAAATCTTAAGATGTACTCGAAACATATACCAAAATGGAAAAATTTGCGTAAAGTTCAAAAACAGTCCACCTACAGGTTGGACAGCAATGGAACAAAAACAATAATACGCACTATTATCCAACCTTAATCTTTAAAACGCACAGCAACCAAGATTCAAAATGCAAGTTAGAGTACCAATATCAAGTTAGAATGCATGCAAAAATAGGAACGTTGAAACCAGCCTTCCTTCGGTGGAGGGGTGGTAATAACCTGATTATAACTTAATTACAACAAGCAATAATTAATGAAATGCTGAAACACAAACATTTACCGATCAATCTTGGACATCGGACACTCCATTGGTCCAAAACTACAATGGGACTCCTTCAATCCCCTTCACAATCCAAAAGCCTTTTGTTATCAATAATGACCAGCAAGTCTTCAAATTGATTTGCCCCTTGAATTGCTCAAGAAATTGGTCTTCACTGACTCCTTGGGAAATGAAATCTGCCCCAAATTCGAATGTTGGCAAGTCCCTCGTTGAATCCTGTTGAGAATTAATTCTCAGTCCTCAAAAATTCAAGTCTTGAGGCTTCAATCTCCTAGCACACCTCCCGCCCAATGGATCTCCAATTTGTTCCACGGCCTTTTGGAATGAGGTGAATCAATCCCTCAAACAACCTCTCCAACATATCTCCAAATGACAAAATCTCCAAAAATGCTACTAAAAGTTCTATATTGATCACATCCGAATAGATCAAAAAGAAAGCCTTGTCCAAACAATCCTCCCTAGAGACTTCTCTAATTATAATGCCAAAAAAGCGTCCAAGATCTCCTCCTCTGAAAATGGGACCATCAAATGTCTCCTCATGCTCTCTGTGACCACTAGCCTGGTGCTCTGCCACACCATTTCTCTATCTATCTCAAAGCCCAAAAGCCTTGCTGTCATTGAACCCAACAAGACAGTATAATAATCCGTGGCCACCTGATCACACAGTGTACAATTCCACTAGTGAGGCATCAATTGAGATTATGGAAAGGGGAAGAAAATCCCACCCATTTTGCATACAAAGAATAAGATCTTTGAGGCCAACAAATATGTCGAGTGTATGGATGAAGCTTATGCTAAAGTAAAGATAGCTCTCCAATAGACTCAAGACAAGCAAAATGAAGCAGCTAACTGTCACCCCGCAAGGATTTGGCATTTGATGATTGGGTCATGTTATGCCTTGAAAAGGCCAGGTTAAAGAAGATGAAGAGTAAAGAGTGTCTTTTTCCTAAACTTAGCACGAGGGATTATGGGCCTTTTCAACTGTTGCAAAGGATCAATGAGGTGGCTTACAAGTTGAAGCTACTTGATCATTGGAAGATTCACAATGCTTTTCATGTGAGTTTTCCTAGGTCTTTCAATGGTGATGTGCCTAAGGATATGAGTGATGAGATGTAGCCAAAGGCTGAGGAACTTAATGAAATCTTAGTTCCTAAGTAGATACTGGCATATAAGAAAAAGAGGGTAAAGTTTCCCATTGCTATTTGGTGAATTTTCAAAACTACGCACCACTTCATGCAAAATGGATGGAGGAGGATGACTTAGTAGAATCATCTCATGTGTTACAACTTTACCCTAATGCTTTTCAATTGGATCCAACTTTGGTCCAAGCTCAATCAAGCTCAATAGAGCGCAAATTTAGAGCATTGCATGAGGCTCAAGATAGGGGCCGAGCTTCTACTTCTTTGATACAGATATGCTCACATATCTAGAGGCTATTTGGAGATCTTTCAGAGTCCATGCGGGTACTTATTTGATCAGTCTACTTAGATGCTTATGTTTCTGTAGTTTATGCTTGGTTACTTACTAGTGCAATGAGTACAATTTTGATAGCTATGGATTTGTACAATTGTGATTGGTTGTATACTAGTGTAATAACGACCAGCTTGAAAGAAAATGCACATTGCCAAAACATGGAGTAACCACAATATGTTTGGTTAGTTACTTTGAAACATGTATGAATAATTGTATATTGATAGTACATGGAGTAACAACAGCATTCTTGGTATGACCAACCGTACACAATACATGCAATAACAGCAATATGCGTGGTTGCTGCAAAACATGCACTAACGACAATATGCTTGGTTGCTGAAAAATATGCATTGGTCATTTTGTATGCCATGTTGGATCTTAACTAGGTGCAATTGGGGTGTACAGGCTATACAGTACAAGTTCATTAAATTGACAGTTTGCACCTTAAAATTGAGTTACATTGAAAGTTTCACCCAATAAGCAGCTCACTTAGGGCACTTAAGTTATTCAACAAGTAGTGAGCTAAAGTTTCCTGTAGTGAGCAGTTCACTTAGGAATAATGACTAAGTCATTAATGAGTCCTACATCAAAAACGAGATCTAATTAAGAAGTTGTTGGTTACTCATTCAAAAAGCTTATCTTGGCTATTTGGGACTCCTTCTCTCTCACTTTGAGCAACCCAAGTTTGGAAACAACCATTCTTTTCTTCTTTGCTACAAAAATTGTAATTTCAGCTGTGGAATATGTGCTGGCAGCATAGATGGAGTATGGACAACAACCAATCTTCCCCTCCTAGCATGTGGAGTCCATTGGGCAGCCTTGTAACTCCATATATAGCAAGGTATATTGCTTTTTTTGAATTAAATATCAGAAAAACGCACTATTACAATACTACGGGCTAAGATCCTCTTCTCTCCTCTAAGATCTCAAGTCTAATGCACTTTCTAGGCAACTTTGTCACGAAGAAAGCGATGTTCTCCCAATTTCATTGGGAACAATCCCTCTCTTTTACAAGAGGAACAATGTGGGATTGCATGGAAACTATACAAGATTGTTGTCTAGGCGAATGCTTCATGAAATTGGGTTCAAATACTGACTGTAATTTTTAGGGTTTGGTGGACTGAAGCATTTGTTTGCATTTTTGAACACTCTACAATTGGTTAGAGGCCCACATTGAAGATGTCAATGTCATTGTGCACTCATGGATTAGTCGTGTCACGAGAAATCACTAAAATACAACCATTTTTAATCAATTTTGAGTATACATCAATAATCCAAAGAAAGGGGCACCAAGTTTTGGGGACAACACGTGTCATGTGTGGTATCGGAGCACTCTAGCTCCAATTGTGTGTGGATTTTTCTTGCTGAATTTACTGCTAAGCTAAATAAAGTGTTTGCTAAATGTGGTCTACTGCCCTTTGGGCTTGCAATGGGTGGTTCCAGAAAGACTTGCAAATCGACTACCGAATGCAAAGAATTGATGGATACTAATAAATGCTTTGCATGTGAATAGAAAGGAAACCTGGCAAGGGACTATCCCAATAGGTAGAAAGTTGAAAAGGCTAAAATTAAGGGAGATTCCAAGGGCAAAAAAGCCCAAATCATTGGTTGGCTTAGTCCATGATGTGGTGGTAGATCGACCTAATGATGATGCTACGAAACTTTGCAAAGCATGGGTTAAGATTAGAGATCATCAAGCATTGATCTTCTTTGATCATATACATGGCTGCCCGTCTAAGCATCAAAGAGGACAAGATCAGTTCCATGGGGAGAGCGGTATGGCATGCAAGGGGCACGCAAAGAGTTTGATCGATTTCATAGTGCGACCTCCATAGAGGGATCTCTCATTATTTCTTGTCAGAAGAGGCAGCAAGGGCAAGAAAAGAAAACTGAAAATCAAACTCAAACTCAGAAAGCTAGTGAGTAACAAGGAAACTCCCAATCTTCCTTAAAACTCAAGTAGCAAAATGTACCAGCAAAGAAGGGACAGCAAGGGCAAGAAAAGAAAACTCAAAATCAAACTCAAACTCAAAACTAAGCTAGTGAGTCACAAGGGAACTCCCAATCTTCCTTAAAACTCAAGTAGCAAAATGTACCAAAGCAAAACAAATATTGCCAACATTGTTAAACGGCTGGTCACTTTGACAACGTGTCGATCAAAGGCAAGAGATACCCAATCCCAACCTAAGACTCAAACCCCCACCCCTAAGTTAGGTAAACCCCACCAAGGGAGGCAAGGTCGTAGCAAACAAAATAAAGGGCAATCACACGGCCATACCCACACTACCACCACTAGTCAACCATCACAACCAATTTCATTCTCAACTCCAAAGGGCATGTCTAACTGCTCTACTAGACATGAGGTACACATTGTCTCCTTATAGACATCAAAGACTATGATCTTATTTCATATTCATGAGTTACCTCCTAATGAGAAGGTGCCACAAAGGCCCACTCTACCTCACCAAGTACATCTTTCCTTGTTTGGATCATGGATACTGGAGCCACCCATCATATGACCCTAATTCAAGACATTTTTGTCTCCGGAGCCTATGCAACCAAGAATATCTGGTTTGGAAACTACTCCTCGATCGAAATTCACAGTTTATATTTCATCAAGTTTGATATTGACAAGGATTAGGATCTTGCCTCGCTGGTCAATATATATTATGTCTCCCAACTTGGGGTGAATCTTTTGTCCATTCAACAACTTTGTTGATTGAGACGAGCAGTTTTTTTAATTGCGGCCACAGTTGAAGTCATAGATTATCAGATTGGTTTAGTGATTGCTCACAGCAAAGCACAACCTAGTGGCCTATACATGATGACTCGATTTCTTTCCCATACGCTAATAGCCTATTGCCTAGGTAGACAATATGAGAGCGAAGCGCGACACCCAATGCAATAGACTGAAAGAGTGTAAGCTGAAACTACAAGGTACAGCCCTTAAACCTTAGGGTTGTAGGGGGTGTTCACACTCGAACACGATAAGTGCCCGTAAGTGTGTGACATAAGCACATACGAAATAAGACCACAAGTCTCGGGGGAAAAACTTCTCCTATCGAGAGTAAAAAGTGCCCCAGTGTCCTACTGATCACCGACACTCCTATGTAAGCATAGGCGTAAGTGAGGCATAAGTGAAATACCCGACAAACCCCCTTGGAGTGAAGAGTGATCAAGAGTACAAGGATCATCCGCCACCAAAGAAGATCAAATTTAAAGCATTGTGAAATGCTGCAAGTCACGAGAAGAGCTTTGGTGAAGATGTCTGCCACATTATTGGTGGTAAGACAATAGACAAGGCTGATATCACCTACATGTAGTCTCTCTCTGACAAAGTGATAATGTATCTCAATGTGTTTGGTGCATGCATGAAACATTGGGTTCCGTGCCACTGCAATGGCACTCTAACTGTCAATGAACAAAGGAGTAGGCTCCGTAATAGATACATCCAGATCAGCGAGCAAACGTCTAATCCATACGCATTCAACTGTGGTAGTGAAAGCTGCCTTGTATTCAGCTTCACATGACGATGTGGCAACAGTGGACTGTTTCTTGCTAAGCCAAGATTTTCCCCAAAATACATCCTTCGCACAAGTGCTCAGGAGGTCTCTCCAGTAGAGGTAATCCATCTAGCATCTGTGTACGTTGTAAGAGCATCAAGCTACCAAAGTTCACATGCCCCATCCTAGCATGCCATAACTCTGCCTGTAACATAGCAAGAGTAAGAGTGGATGCCAAGTACATTGACTGATTAACTGAAAGAGCATCCAACTCATATAATCCATGACATAAAGTGCATGTCAACACCAAAGTCATGTATTCTTTGTCTCTCACCATGCATCTGTCATCATCAAATGTGACCTGCAATCCACAACGTGCCAAAGAAGAAATAGAGAGCAGATTCTTCTTTATGCCTGGCACAAACAAACATCCTGTAGACGGAGAATGGAGCCATCAATGGCTGTGAGCACAATCTCCCCAATACCTCTAATAGGGTATGATGCATGGTTCCCTGTCTACAACAAAGGACGCGGACTCAGTAGTTGTGGAAGGAGCATCAGAAACAAACATTCTTGACTCCTCCTTGGCGATTCGCTTCCTGCACTCTCAGTGATGTAGCGGGCTGGCTTCTTGCAATAATGGCATTTTCCCTTTTTGGCTTGCATGCCCCCTTGTTTTTTACTTGCCTGTGATGTGCCAGAAGTCCCAAAACTCTGCGGTGCATTCGTTACTTGGCTGCCTTTGCCCTTCTGTCTAGCCATGAAAGCCTGCTCAGAGGCTATGGCATCCACACCACTATTTCTTCTTGTTTGCTTCTCCTCTAGAAGCAAACTAACTAGCTGAAGAAAAGTGATTGGCTGTGCGGCAATCCTCATGGTGAGGTTTAAGGCTGTATAAAAAGCGAAGTATGAAAGAGGTAATGAGTTCAATGTAGTAGATATTATCTGTGCATCTGAATAGTACTCATCAACATTCATGAGTTGCTCACGCAAGTCCTAAATTTTGTTCAAGTGATCCTGAATAGAATCACCCTCATCCATCTTCAATGTCTCTAGCTCTTTCTTTAAGAAAGAGATGCGAGTCTCATTCTTGCTTGCAAACATTTGCTCTAAAGTTAGCCAAGCTTCTCATGAAGAAGCTACTGAATGAATATGGGGGATTATTGACCGTTGAACTGCCAATGCAATCAACGACAAAGCCTGTGCATCCCTTGTATCCCATGCTTTTTGAGCTATTGTTCTTTGGGGAAGTGGCTGTAATGGAGCAGGCTGAGGTGCTCGTTGTGCACGTCCTCCTAGAGGAGAAGTAGCTAGAGCCACAACTCCAGGTCTAGCTTCTTCTCCACTGACATAATCCCAAATATTTTTCGCCACAAGCACATTCTTCATCATGAAGGACCAAAGTGAATAGTTGTTTCCATCCAATCTATCCTCCTTGGATACATAGTTAAAGACATCTCCTCCCTGATTTGCCATGATAATCTCTTACCAAAAGAAGCAAAAGACTAATGTCGAAGCGGGACTAAACTATAAATATGACAATTTCCAGGAACTGCAAGAAATAGCTTTCTACAATTAGTATACAAAGGTGCACTCTGTCAAAACTGTCTTTAATGCACGCAGTCCAAGGTGCAATTAGTGTTCAGTAACACTGTATTAGCAAAATCCCCAAAATTTCTTGCCCCATATTTGTTCAAAACAATCTATTAAAACTGCAATACATGTGCCAATGTCCTCAAAAACCACAAAAGCCCCAAAATGTCTGATAAATTTGCCCAAAATTTTACATCCACTATGTCCGGGACACGTATCCACAGATTTGTGTTTGCTTGCATAGAAACCCCTCTTCCAAAAATTAATTTTGGAATAAAAAATGTTTAAAAAAAATTTTAAATACCTGACGTGGAGAGGGCGGACACTGGTTAGGACGCAGGCAGGCAAGGCAGTTAGGCTAGACGTCGCAGGTCGCAAGCGATGTCAGAGGCAGGCAGCGCTCAGCAGGCGAGAGCAAGAGGCGCTTTAGACGGGACTAGCGGAAGCTGGCGCTTCAGACGGGACTGGCGTTTCAGGTAGCGTGGCTGACGGGCGGCGCAACCGGGACAGGGGCGACTCACGCACAAGTCGCATGTACCAGGTGTCGTCGCTGGCAAAACTATCGTTGCGGTTGGCGTTCTGACGTGGTGTGTAGTTGGCGTATAAGAGGCCTGGCGGGTGCAGGGCGACCTGCTGACGGATTGGTGGCTGCTATGGCAAACCTGAAGGTCTGTGTCGCGACTAAGCAAAAAGCTCCCCGGAGGCTGAGCGGAGTTGAGGAGAACCTAAGCTTTAGTTGGACAGAACCTGGGCTCTGATACCAAATGTGAGATGGAGACAAGATCGAAGCTCCGCACAGAAATCAATAAACAGTATGAGAGTGAAGCACGACACCCAATGCAATAGACTGAAAGAGTGTAAGCCAAAGTACGAGGTACAACCCTTAAACCTTAGGGTTGTAGGGGATATTCACACCGGAACACGATAAGTGCCCGTAAGTGTGTGACATAAGCACATACGAAATAAGACCATAAGTCTGGGGAAAAAAACCTCTTCTATCGAGAGTAAAAAGTGCCCCAATGTCCTACTGATCACCGACACTCCTATGTAAGCATAGGCATAAGTGAGGTATAAGTGAAATACCCAACACCTAAGACTGATTCATATTGATCTTTCTGGATTGACATTCACTACTGTCCTTAATGATGCATTGTACTTTTTGATAGTGGTATGATTTTTCACAATATATGTGTTTTCTAGAGTACAAATCAGTCACATTCACCTACTTTTCATCATGGGTGCTTCTAGTGCATAACCAAATGGGTTGTCACATGTAGGATGTATGAGGAGTGATAGTGATGGTGAGTTTATCTCCCATGAGTTTATTGTGTTTCAATAGAAGCATGCATTTCTCACTAGCTCTACCAACTCTCCCTCTCATAATGGAGTCATAAGAGCATAGAAACTAGACTATGATGAACATTGCATGCTCTATTCTATTCACAATAGAGCTCCCTAAGCACATAGGATATTAACACTTCAATGTATATCCTAAACCGGTGCCAACTGCAGCAATCCCTCAAAAGATTCCCTTCAAGGCATTTTTTTGGCACTAAATCTATAATTTCCCACTTTAGGGTTTTCAAATGTCATGCTTACACACAGACTCCTGATGATAAGATAGGAAAGCTCACTCCCCAAGCTGATCTACTGATTTTTTTTGGATATTTTTCTGAGGCTAAAGCCTATCATTTGTTCGATCCTTAGAAAAACAATGTAATTTTCGAAGAGATGCCATTTTTTACAAGACAAATACTCTGCAACCCACTATATCAGCCTCTAAGCCAATTCCTCCACCGACTATATCAGAGGTAGTGCCATCTGAGCCACATCTGCTACCTGCTCCTAATCCACCTACAGAATCTTCAGCCCTTTTTTTTGCCTAGAAAATTAATTGATTCTGAAAATTAATTCAGCTCTTTGTCCTTGCCTAGAAAATTAATTGTGCCCATCTACAATTAAATTGGCTAGGCCATTTTGATCCCCAAGTGCTCCCGTGCATTATTTGACCAGCTCGCATTAATTAAATGATTAATGTCTAGTTCCTAGTGTCACCACTCACACTTATTGGTCAGATAAGCCCTACAACTTTTTGCTTTGACACCCATTGACTTCTCACGGTACTAGTCCTATCCTCCTGAAATAACAATCTTGCAGATCACGTGTGTACCTTACACATGCACATTTGATTAATAATGATTAACAATGTAATCAGATGCTAAGCAAAGAATCCAAATTTGACATCCCCATAATAGACCTCCCCCTTGAAACCCTTGCAATCATCCTCAATTGCATATGTGTCAAAAGCAAAATATACTATACTAAAATTTCCATGAGGCATCATAGTAAAACAACATCAACTACTATTTCTTAACCATGCTACTACCAAACGCTTGCTCAAAATTTCCAGCCAGCATAACCAAGACATAGAACTCATAAAGAATCCAAGAGTACTGATAAAAACCCATAGGATGCATCCATTACTAATATATCTCAATTGTTTTGGCCAAACATCCATGCTAAAGCATAAACGAAGCATAAACCATGGGTGAACTATCAATGGCATTCAAAAGATACATTGTTGTCCATAAAACCAATTAAATACCGCACTGAAGACTAATAATTATCCACTACGAACCAACAAATGGCAACGAATCGCTGACGATCATAAATTGATCGAAATGTAAAGTTTCAAAGTCTCAAATGAAAAATCATATCATATGCATACCTAGTATAGTAACTAGTACACTAAACAGTGATCCCATGGCAAACATACTACTGAAAACAATACCTTGGATGCATGTTATATACATCCGAGATCCACTATACACTAGAGTTGTTCGTTACTAGAGGAGTGGAACTGCTACCTTCCCCTTGACCATTAGGCAATGCTCTAGACCCCTATGCTATTGCACCTAAATAAGCCCAATCCAAAGTCAACTCCAAGTCACTCTCTTCCATTCATTTAGCATCCATTGGTGAATAATTCTGAAACTTCAACAAATATCTCCTAGAAACTTTACCTCGATCTTTCTCTCTTTATGTACCAAAATCTGCTCAGGTAGCAATATTTCATCCAAATTCTCAACCTTTGGCTAAATTTCAACAAATGCATCATCTAGCACATCACCATGAAAAGGCCTCAACAAGCTCACAAGAAAGGTATTATGTATCCACCAGTGTGGAGGCAATTTAAGCCTATAAGCAATATCACTCATCTTCTCCAACACTTGGAATGGCCCATAGTAATGCATATTCAACTTTAGATACAATCTCTCTATATATTTCATATTTTTCAGCCTTGTATTATCACCTGTGAAAATTACAAAGACGTCTATGGCAATCGGTTGCCCTCTTTTTCTTTTACTATGTTCCCTGAAGTGCATACTTAACCTTCTCATAGATTGCATCCATGTTCTCCACATAACAATCAACCTCAAAGATCTTATTCTTAATCTACAAAATAGGACACTTTCTTCCTACCCTTAACAATCTCAAATGAAGCCTTACCAATGGAACTATGCATCATATTATTGTATGCAAACTCTACCAAAGACAAGTACTACTACCATGTGTCTTATGCTCTAACACAAAGCACCTCAAGGGATCTAGAACTATGGAGTTTGTGTTAGCGATTGTCATCCCCTGGACAATGCGGAGCAGGCAGCCACGTCACCAGTGGACAGTGCGGAGCAGACCAGTGCCACGCCAGCAGGGCCACGTCGGCTGCCACGTGGCAGTCTGGTGCAGGTCGGACAAATCTGTACCAGTCGTCTGCATTTAATGCAGCCGACCTGCCATATTTTATCGCATTTTCCCAAGCTATTTATAGCCGGCAGCCAGCACATTATTTCCCACTTGTGATTGCAGATTTCAGCAGGAGATCGTGCAGATTGCAACGTACTTCAAGGTGAACAGCAGGTTGCATCATCAAGGTGGAGACACGCAGTCACGCGCACTACGCCCATGTATATATCTGCATATCTTTGTATACAGCGTACCTTATACAGCAGATCTTCATCTTCCACTGTCTCTCTCTCTCTCTCTCTCTCTTCTCTATGTGTTCACTCTCTCTCTCAGTCTTGGTCCCACGCTTCCACATCGCTGCACTCTGACATGGTATCAGAGCAGTGAAGAAGGGCTGACTGAGTGAAGAACCTGCCTGAAGAGGAGATTCCATCGCAACACAAGGCTGTGTTTCCAGCGTTCGAGGGCGAGCGGGAGGGCTGCGCATCGGAACAAGGCTGAAGCGAGCGTGGGCGCGCGGGAAAGGAGTCCAGTTGGTAAATTTGCTGTTGTTTGCTGCTGATTGAAGAGGAGGAAGGCTGTGTTTTCAGCTTTCAAATGCAGGTTTTACTTTTTCATCGCCTTCGGCGGTTGAAGAAGTTTCGGGAAACGGAAGAAAGAGCCCTAGCAGGCTGCGTTTTCACAGTCAGAGGGGGCTGCTTTTGCGTTTGTGCAAGCATTGCAGGTGAAGATGTCTTCAGAGATTGACTTGGAGTTCCAGACGATCATGGATCGGAAGGTGCCTATCTTACCGGCTCTTCCCTCAGATCAAAAGCTCGATGGCGACAATTACCGCATCTGGCGCGTGATGATGTTGGCCATCCTTGAGTCTTACGATTTGGCGGAGCTTGTACAGGAGGAGATCGACCGGCCCTCGGCGAGAGATGAGTCCAAACTCTCTTCCGATGCTCATGCAGAGTTGGCCAATGCCCAGTCTCACTGGGACAAACTGAATGCCCGGATTCGTTCTTTTCTTTTTCTGTCTTGTACTACAGCCGTGATAGTCCACATCGAGCACTTGACGGTGGCTCGAGAGATATGGCTGGAGCTTGACCAGATGTATAACCGGATGACCCTTATGACGAGGGTTTCTTTGGAGGTGCAAATGCGGACCTTGTCCGTAAACAAGTCTTCTTCGTTGTGGGAGCACATCAACAAGCTTGGACAGATGCAGGTTCAGAATGCGGGCAAGCCGATGTCCTCCGAAGACATGGCGATCACACTCTTGTCCCAATTGCCGCCACGGTTCGGTGCTTTTTACTCCGCCCTTATTGCTTCAGGGCGTGAGTCTACTCTTCGATGGGAAGAGTTGGTTCCTATGGTCTTGGACCAAGAGGAACAACTGAAGGGACAGCATGCTTCCAAGTCGGAAGCATTGACAGGTCAAGCCTCTCAGAAGAAGGGGAAGGACCAAAAGAAAAAGAAGGAGGACAACAAGCCAAAGAAGGACAAGGAAAAAGAATCCACATGCCATATTTGTGGTAAGACCGGCCATTGGAAGAAGGATTGCCCCGATAAAGACAAGAAGGACACCAACAAGAATGACTCGAAGGATTCCAGAGCGGTGGCTGCACCCTCATCAGCTGTGTTTCTTCATTTAGCAGTCATTGAGGATCTACACCGAATGCTTCTGATGCTGCAATGACAGCCCCCCAAGCTCGAGAGTGGATCGTAGACAGTGATGCCTCCCGGCACATGACTCCTTCATCAGTTGGTGTTGCCCAGTTGCGACCTTCGCGTGGGCAGATTCTCATCGGAGATAGCTCTTCAGTGTCTATTGCAGGACGGGGTGAGATGCAGCTTATTCCAGATGGACGTGGTGGTACCCATACCTCAAAGGTGTTGCATATGCCAGGTTTAGGGTATCATCTACTTTCAGTTCATAAGATTTGTTCACTTGGACTTTTGGTGGAGTTTGACAGTGATTCGGTACGCGTCCTTAATTGTGGATCAAGGAAAGTTCTCTCATCACGATATGAGGAGAACGGCATCTACAAATTGACGTCTCCTACTGCTCTCCCTACTCTTCTTCTTACCTCTCAGACACAATCCGAGCTATGGCATACTCGGTTTGGTCACCTAAACTATGATTATCTTCAGAGGGCGTCACGTGGACAACTTGTTCGAGGGTTGCCGGGCATAGTGGTGAGCCAGCAGCCATGCGTCTCCTGCATTCGTGGGAAGCAGCATAGGGATGCGATTCCCACCAAAGCTTCGCAGCGGTCTACTTCACCGATGGAGCTTGTATCTACGGATCTTTGTGGCCCTATGAGGAACGAGTCCTTGAAAGGAAGCTCGTACTTCATGTTGATCGTAGATGACTACAATAGGATGACTTGGGTCTACTTCTTGGCGTTGAAGTCGGAGGCTTTCTCCCACTTCAAGGATTGGCTTCTCTTTGAGAAGAACCGATCGGGCCGGCGATTGAAGATCTTGTGCTCAGACAAGGGTGGTGAATTTGTTTCTCATGAGTTTGCTCGTTTTGTGCAAATAGAGGCATTCACCAGGAGTTTGCTAACACCAACACTCCTCAAGAAAATGGCATTCTTGAACGGAAGAACCAAAGTGTGATCGAGATGGCGCGCACCATAATGGAGCACCGACAGACACCTCAGTTTCTATGGGCCGAGGCTGTGGCTACTGCAGTTCACATCCTCAACCGATCCCCCACTTCAGCCGTTGATGGGATGACACCTTTTGAGGCTTACTTTGGGACTAAGCCCGATGTTTCTTATTTTAGGGTTTTCGGGTGTGATGCCTATGTTCACATTCCCAACACTCATCGTGATAAATTTGAAGCGGCTTCCCGAAGACAGGTGTTCGTTGGCTACAGCTCTCAATCCCAAGGCTATCGCTTGTATGATCCTGTAAAGCGGAATGTATACACCAGTCGCAATGTGCGGTTCGTGGAGGTTCCGGCCATAGCAGCGGGTGAGGAGCATCCCGTTCTTGGAGATCCAAGGAGAGTTGGGCTCCCGAGATAGTTCCTTTGGAGCCAGCGCCTTTTGATTCCGATTTTGTTTCAAATACAGAGTCTACTGTTCCACCGGTCACCCCGGAGGAGCTACCACCGGTGGATATCCCAGAGTCTTCAGCTGATGAACAGCGACGAGGAGAGATCCGGCCTCCTCCTCGTTGGGCCCGTGACACACTCCGAGATTCAGGGATCGAGGGGGTCCCTGAGGAGTGGGGACCACAGGATGGTCCGCACGGTCACGGAGACACCAGGCACATTCTACGGAGCTTGTTTGCTCTAACTATTGTTTGATGACCCGTGTTATGCAGGATCAAGAGCCCACCTCCGTGAAGGAGGCTTTACAGTCCGCACCATGGAAGAAAGCTATGGAAGCTGAGTTGGAGGCTATTGAGAGGAATGGCACTTGGTATCTCGTGCCTCGCCCCTCTCATAAGAAGGTGATTGGCGTCAAATGGGTCTTCAAGACCAAGTACCTTAGCGATGGTTCTTTGGACAAGCACAAGGCTCACCTTGTTGCTAAAGGTTTTGCACAGCGCCCAGGGATTGAGTGTCATGATACTTTTGCCCCCACTGCTCGTATGGCGACTATTCGAGTTGTTCTTGCCTTGGCTTGCCATAGGAGATGGCCTGTCTACCAGTTGGATGTGAAGTCGGCCTTCCTTGAAGGAGAAGATCTATGTAGAGCAGCCTCCTGGCTTTGGATCTTCAGATGGGCAAGTCTACAGGTTAAAGAAGGCCTTGTATGGCCTCAAGCAGGCTCCGCATGCATGGAACGAGAAGATTGACTCGTTCCTTCAGTCACAGTTGGGATATTGGTGTTCCAAGGCCGATCCGCAGCTTTATGTACACACTTCCAAGGCTGGTTGTGTGCTTTTTTTGTTGTATGTTGACGATTTGATTGTCACAGGTGATCATGCACAGAAGGTCAACAAGACGAAGGCAGCTTTACATCAGACGTTCGAGATGACGGACTTGGGTCTACTCCACTTCTTCTTGGGCCATGAGATTTATCAGTCTCAGAGGAGGATTTTCATCTCTCAGCAGAGGCTTCAAAGATTGTTGGAGGAGCTTGGTTTCCCCCAGACTCGTCCTACTTTTCTACGATGCGACAATGAGAGTTGCATTGCCTTGGCCCGGAATCCTATTTTCCATGCCCGGACAAAGCACATAGAGATCCAATACCACTTCATCAGGGAGAAGCTTCTGGATGAGACCATAGCTGTGAAGTACTGCAAGACGAAGGACAATCTTGCAGATTTGTTTACGAAGGCTCTTTCCCAGGCTCTACTTCGAAGACATGCCAAATCCCTCAGCCTTATGCCCCATCCAGGCTCTGAGAGGGGGTGTTAGCGATTGTCGTCCCTTGGACAGTGCGGAGCAGGCAGCCACGTCACCAGTGGACAGTGCGGAGCAGACCAGTGCCACGTCAGCTGCCACGTGGCAGTCTGGTGCAGGTCGGACAGATCTGTACCAGTCGGCTGCATTTAATGCAGCTGACCTGCCATATTTTATCGCATTTTCCCGGGCTATTTATAGCCGGCATCCAGCACATTATTTCCCACTTGTGATTGCAGATTCCAGCAAGAGATCGTGCAGATTGCAGCATACTTCGAGGTGAACAGCAGGTTGCATCATCGAGGTGGAGACAAGCAGTCATGCGCACTGCGCCCGTGTATATATCTGCATATCTTTGTATACAGCGTACCTTATATAGCAGATCTTCATCTTCCACTGTCTCTTTCTCTCTCTCTCCTCTCTGTGTTCACTCTCTCTCTCAGTCTTGGTCCCACGCTTCCGCATCGCTGCACTCTGACAGTTTGGACTGACCATCTATCTGTGGATGGAAGGACAAAGGAAATTTCAGCAGGGTACTCATATTCTCAAAAAGCCCCTTCCAAAAGAGACTAGTCATTCCCAAATGTCGATCATTAATGATCAACTTTGCCATGCCATGATACTAAAATACATGCTACAAAAATAATTGTGGCATATGATCAGTCTTGATCTTCTTCCTCCCTGGTGGCTAGCTCCGAGATCGAGGGTCTTCTATACAATGGGTGCAACCCTGGAGGATGGTCAGGTTTCATAACATATACCTAATGGTTACAATTACCTAATAACTCTTGAGATGTTGCAATGTGGACACAAAATTGGCTTTTCCATGTCAAATATGGGCATTGTCTCCTTTGGTCATTGTTCATTGTTGTCAGCCTTGGTAGAGGGGAAATAGCCTTCGACGGTTGCAACTTTGGTGCACCTCAACTTCGAGAAGGTGTAGGATTGAAGGTTGAGAAAAGCGAAAGAGAATAGTAGTTGTGATGAGTCCTTGTGACTCTTTTCCTTGCACTTGGACTCCTCAATCGGTGGTGAGGCAATGGCACCTAACTTCGTTAGTGCTTGTTTTTGCACAATCAAACTTACTAAACCAACAAATGATAGTCCATTTCTCTCACCGGAATGAAATGGGCTTGCTTATTGAACTTGTAAATGATACTCCATATCTCATCATTCCCCATAGGTATCCTAGAAAGATCAAAGATAAAATCCATTGCAATGCCCTACCAAGGCCTATCACATATATGCAAGGGCTGCAATAAACCCAGCACCTTCTACTTATCATACTTGACCTTTTGATATATGATACATGTATGAACAAACTGCTCTATATCATGTCTCAAAACTCGCCGATAGAAAACTGCTCCACTACCCTCATTGTAGTATCGATATCTCTATACCCTGCATAAAAAGGAGCATGACTCTCAATCATCATCTTTGGCCTCAGCTTCTTTGTAACACAATCACCCATGCATCATCACAAAGCCATCCCCAAGTACATAGTGCTCATATACCTCTAACCACTACAAAGCTTACAATAAACATTAGCAAAGACCGAATCAGCAACGTATTGATCCCTCATGGCACCCAACTCAATGTGATAAACAAGACTAATAGCTGAAATTTAAGGCTTACAAGATAGTGCATCAGCCATTACATTCTTTTTCCCATCTTTATGCACAATCTAAATGTGAAACATGGAGAGGACTGTCACCCACCTCATAAACTTGTCAGACAACTTAGTCTAAGTTAGAAAATAGCGCAAAATCTGTTGATATATCTACATTGTGAAATCAGCCCTAAAAGATAGTGCTTTCATGTGGAAAGTGCATGAATTACAGCCAACAATTTCTTCTCATAGACCTGCAAATTCTACTCTACACCATGGGTCACGGCTCTCATATGCCACTATATAGCCATTCTACATTAAAATAGGCCCAATCTTGTTTCCACATACATCTCACTGAACAACAAATGACTTTCTTAGATCAAGCAACACAAGCACAAGATCTGAAGTCATGTTTTCCTTTAAGTTGTCAAAAGCTGAAATTTCCATTGCTGTACACTTAAATGGCACATCCTTCTTTTACAACACACGCAATGGAGATGCTATTTTAGCTAAGTGACAAATGTATTTCCTATAATACAAACATAAGCCCAAAAAGCTACAAATCTCATGCACATTCTTCAAATGTGGCCATGAAACATATAGCTTCAACCTTCGCAGATCTACACTTATACCATTAGTCAACCCTATATATCCCAAAGAGTGAATTTAATGCAAGAGGAACTCACTTTTCTTGTCATTGATTGCCAAATGATGCTTACACAACTCATTGAACACAATGTCCACGTGCCTTCTATGCTCCTCATTGGTCCAAGTGTGCTAAGCAAGGTTTACTCTCCACCAACTCATATTTGGTCACACCATAGTCAACAACATCTTTTGGACTCACCTCAACATCGATTCCCCTTTTAACTTTACAACAAGAGTATAGGTCTTGTCTTATGCTAAATAGCAATGACTTTGCCATGGGAATCAATCACTACATGCACACAATACAAAGGCATACCAAACAATACATCACAATCCTCAAGTGGTGCAACAAAGAACTCTTCATTCTCCACATAACTGTAAATGTGTGAACAAAGTTTCCCAATAACAGTTGTGACAAGTTCTACATTTCCCTTGCATACCATACCAATTTCTCCCATTGGTCCCATCACATCCTCTCTAATGCCTAGACAGGTTGCCATTTTTGTGGAGAGAAAATTGGCTCTTGCTCCATTGTCAAATAAAATCAATGCATGCTAATCTCTAATTTTTCCCCATGCTCTACAAAGCTCAATAGCATCATCATTGGGCTCATCATTGCCTACATCCGACACCAAACTTCTTGATGTTTCTGATCTCTTACCCTTAGCATCCTCTTTATTTTCAACATTTTCTCCTTGCTATTTATTTGGACAGCTCCTTGCCAAATGTCGCTCCTACTCACAAATAAAGATTTTATTTGCAGCCATCAATTCTTTATGCTAGGCATAGCTTTTCCATGTCCCTCCTTGCTGTTTTTGCCTCTTTTCAAGCCTTTTTGTAGATCTTCCCTTCTTATCAACCTCAAAAGTCCACTTTGGTGACTTTTTCCCATCATTCTAGAAGCCTAAAGACTTTCCATGCAACAAATCATCAACTGTATTTGCTGTCCCGATGAGTTGAGACATGCTAGTCACAATGGTTTTTATGTAAAAATCCTAAATTTCTTTAGCCAGCCCAAAATAATACTATCCAATCAGCTCAGAAAGGGGGACGGCACAATAAGAAGTGATGGGCAGCAATCTCTCCCAAAACTTCCTATTATTGTTGGGTACTTCACTTACGCCTACGCTCACATAGGAGCATCGGTGATTAGTACGACACTGGGGCACTTTTTACTCTCGGTAGAAGGGGTTTTTTCCCCTAGACTTATGGTCTTATTTCGTATGTTCTTATGTCATACACTTATGGGCACTTATCGTGTTCGGGTGTGAATACCCCCTACAAGCCTAAGGTTTAAGGGTTGTACCTTGTATTTTCAGTTTACACTGTTTCAATCTATTGCATTGGGTGTCGTGCTTCACTCTAACACTATCTATTGCATTCTGTATTGAGCTTCGATCCTGTCTCCATCTCACATTTCGTATCAAAGCATTGGCTCTATTCAGCTCAGCTCAGGTTTTGCTCAGCTCTGCTCAACCTCCAAGAGCTTCTTGCTTAGTCCAAGCTCTAGCTTCTCGACTCAACAACAGGGTCCAGCCTCAACCTTCAGAGTCCATTGTCGACTGGAGCCGCCTTGCACCCGCTCAATTAGCCAGTGCCCCTTTAGAAGGAGATGCCAACTACCCCGCCAGTACTACCCGTCTCTTGCAGCTCCTCACCCAGTGCCGGTGCCCCGCTTGCCCTCTGGCGCCTCTAGCCGTCGTACAAGCTGCCCGCCAGTGCCCCGCCACCAGTCCTGTTTGCAACCTCCCGCATGAACGATCGCCCGTCAGACTGTCTCGCCCCGCCAATCTTCAACCACCTGCGCCTGAGACAAATGCCGCCTGCATCTGGGAACACCACCCCTGTACCCTACGACGTCCAATACTCTGTGCCGCCCTAGGTCGCACGCCATTGCTCCTGCAGCCTGTCACTACCCTGTCCGCCCGCCAGGTACAAGCCGCCACGCATGTCTCTGACGACAGTTGTGCCGCCCAGTCTGCCTGTACCCGCCAGCTCGCCAGTACCACGCCAGACGCCTATGTCTAAGGAAGGTCCCGTCAAGTCTCTGACACGCAGCCCGCCACCATTCTAACCTTGCACCTGCAACTAGATCTACGCCTAGGCCACGAACTTGTCTGGCACTTTCAAAGGTAATTTTTTTACTTTTTACCTTTTTTTTAATTCCAGAATTCATTTTTGGACAAAGGGGCTTCAGCTTGGGCAGACATAGAACTGTGAATACGTGTCCCATACACGGTTGATGCAAATTTCTAAGCAAAATTATCAGAAATTTTGGGGCTTGTCTTTTTCGAGGACATTGGCACATGTACTACAGTTTCACACCGATAGACTGTTTTGGACAAATTTAGGGCAAGAAATTTTGGGGATTTTGCTAATATAGTGTTGCCGAACACTTAATGCACCTTGGACTGCGTGCATTACAGACAGTTTTCACAAAGTGCACCTGAGTGTATTAATTACAGCAAGTTATCTACTGTAATTTCTGGAAATTTTGAGATTCCAGTTTGGTCCAGCTTGGACATTGCTCTTTTGCTTCTTTTGGTAATTGATTATCATGGCAAATGAGGGAGGAGATGTCTTTACCTATGTATCCAAGGAGGATAAATTGGATGGAAACAACTACTCACTTTGGTCCTTCATGATGAAAAATGTGCTTGTGGTGAAAAATCTTTGGGATTATGTCAGTGGAGAAGAAGTTAGGCCTGGAGTTGTGGCTCTAGCTACTCCTCCTCCAAGAGGAAGTGGACAACAAGCACCTTAGTCTGCTCCACTTCAGCCACTTCCCCAAAGATCAGTAGCTCAAAAACCATGGGATACACAAGATGCACAGGCTTTGCCGCTAACTGCATTGGCAATTCAGCAGTCCATCATCCCCCACATTCGTTCAGCAGCTTCTTCACGAGAAGCTTGGCTAACTTTGGAGCAGATGTTTGCAGGCAAGAATGAGGCTCGCATCTCTTTCTTAAAGAAAGAGCTTGAGACATTGAAAATGGATGAGGGTGATTCTATTCAGGATCACTTGAACAAAATTCAGGACTTACATAAGCAAATGTTGATGAGTACTATTCAGATGCACAGAGGATACCCACTACATTGAACTCATTACCTCCTTCATACTTGGATTTTCATATGGCCTTGAACCTCACCATGAGGATTACAGCATAGCCAATCACTTTTCTTCAGTTAGTTAGTTTGCTTCTGGAAGAGGAGCAAACAAGAAGAAATAGTGGTGTAGATGTCATAGCCTCTGAGCAAGCTTTTATGGCTAGACAGAAGGGCAAAGGCAGCCAAGTAAAGAATGCTCAACAAAGCTCTGGGACTTCTGGCACATCATGGGCAAGTAAAAAACAAGGGGACACACAAGCCAAAAAGGGCAAATGCCATTATTGCAAGCAACCAGCCCACTACATCACTGAGTGTAAAAAGTGCATCACCAAGGAGTCGTCAAGAATGTTTGTTTCTGATGCTCCTTCCACTGCTACTGAGTCTGCGTCCTTTGTTGCAGACAAGGACTATTGCTTTTACACATACAGTTATGACACTTCTTGGGCTGATCGAGCATTTAGCTCTACTAAGGATGCAGGCACTTGGTTTTTTGATAGTGGTGCTTCTAGGCATATTACATCTCGCAAAGATTTATTTGCTTCTATTGGTACAGCTCCAGTTGGAAAGTCTGTACAGTGTGCCAACAATGCATCATACCCTATTAGAGGTATTGGGAAGATCGTGCTCACACCCATTGATGGCTCTATTCTCCGCCTGCAAGATACTTTATTCGTGCTAAGCATAAAGAAGAATCTGCTCTCTATTTATTCTTTGGCACATTGTGGATTGCAGGTCACATTTGATGATGACAGATGCATGGTGAGAGACAAAGAACACATGACTTTGGTCTTGACTAGCACTTTATGTCATGGGTTATATGAGTTGGATGCTCTTTCTGTTGATCAATCAGCGTACTTGGCATTCGCTCTTGCTCCTGCTATGATACAGGCAAACTTATGGCATGCTTGGATGGGGCATGTAAACTTTGGTAGCTTGATGCTCTTACAGCGTACACAGATGCTAGATGGATTACCTCTTTTGGAGAGACCTCTTGAGCACTTGTGCGAAATATGTAATTTGGGAAAAATGCATCGGTTTTCGTTTCCCCGTGATGTTGCTTTTAAAGCAATAGCCAAGTTGCAGTTGTACATTCAGATGTCTGTGGGCCTATGCAGACAAAGTCATTGGGAGGATGTTACTATTTTGTGACTTTTATTAATGACTTTACACGATTCTGCTCGGTCTATTCTACATGTCCTCTATGCTATATTCTTTTTTGAAGCAAAAGGGCATTGTCCATCAATACACTACTGCTTATACTCCGCAATAGAATGGGGTTGCAGAGAGGAAGAACCGCTCACTCGTGAAGATGGCCAGATGTATGCTGAAAGCAAAGATCTTGCCACACAAATTTTGGATAGAAGCCGTCATTTGTGCTTGCCATGTTTTGAACAAATGCCCCACCAAAGCATTAAACAAAATTACACCTTTTGAGGCTTGGGACAGCCGGAAACCTTCTGTTGGACACTTTCATACTTTTGGGTATCTTGCATATGCACAAATTCCACATATATTTAGAAAAAAGTTGGATAACAAGGCTGTCAAATGCATTTTTGTGGGATATAGTAGTGAAAGCAAAGGCTACAGACTATATGATCCTGTCTCTTAAAAGGTGTTTGTCAGTAGGGATGTACTATTTGATGAAAAATCAGAATTGTCCCTTGCTGGTTTAGACACATATCAAGCTTCCCGTGATGTATTTAAAGGGCCGCTACCCATTACATTTGGTGATTCCACTAGAGTTTCAGCAAGTGAACTCAATGTTCAGCCAGCTACCCCTTTGGAAAATGCAGAAAATCAGCCATTGGCTGATCTAAATATTCAGCAAAGTGCTGAAACTGAAATTCAAAAAGAGCTTATGCATAGTCAGGAGGCAAGGCAAATGCCTAGATGGTATTTACAGACTATGAAAGATAGTCATCTAGATGCACCCATGGCTGGTCATACTAGAAGGCAAGCTCGTATGTATGATACTGCACATACCATGGAGTTTGTTATGGCAGCAAGCACATTTGATGATGAGGAGCCTGAATGTTTTGAGGATGCACAACAAAGTGTGCACTAGATGGCAACAATGCAAGCTGAATTGGATTCTATCACTAAGAATCAAACATGGGATTTAGTGTCTTTGCCCTTTGGGAAGAAAGCCATTGGAACAAAATGGGTCTACAAGCTGAAACAAAATGCAAATGGATCCATTAACAAATATAAGGCAAGGTTGTAGCTAAAGGCTATGCACAGAAGAAAGGCATTGACTATGAGGAGACATTTGCTCCTACCTCCCGAATGACGACCATCAAGTCTATGGTTGCTTTGGCTGCCCATTATAGATGGACTGTGCATCAGTTGGATATTAAAACTGCATTTTTACATGGTGAACTTCATGAGGAAGTATATGTACAGCAGCCCATTGATTTTGCAGTTGAGGGATCAGAACACTTGGTTTGCAAGCTGAAAAAGGCTTTAGATGGTTTGAAACAAGCTCCTAGAGCTTGGTATGCAAAGATAGATGCTGTCTTGCTTAGCCAAGGGTTCATAAACAGCTCCTCTGAGTCTACCCTTTACGTATGTAAAGAGGGGGGATCCATGCTGATCATTTGTCTATATGTTAATGTCTCTTGCTTACAGGGACACAGCTGATCAAATTTCAGCATTCAAACAAAATTTGCAGCAAACTTTTGACATGTTAGGCTTGGGGTCTTTGTATTATTACTTGGGCATTCAGTTCATACATGATGCTACAAGTATTGGTTTATCACAATCAAGATACATTGGTAAACTTCTTGAGACACCAATGGAACCTGGACTAAAGCTGTCGTTACATGATGACAGTGATTTGTTTGATATACACACATATGCTCCAGCAATTGGATGTCTTATTTACCTATGCAACACTAGGCCGTACATAGAGTTTGCAGTTTCAGCCCTCAGCAGATATATGCATCAGCCACGCATGTCACATTGGCAAGCTGTTAAGCGTGTCTTTCATTACTTGTAGGGTACTAGATCTCTTGGATTGCTTTATGCCAAGGGAGGACCACTGCAATTACATGCTTACAGTGATTCTGATTGGGCTGGTGATTATGATTCATGTCGCTCCACTAGTGGCAATTGTTTATTTCTTGGCTCATCTTGCATCTCTTAGCTTAGCAAGAAACAATCCACTATTGCCACATCATCATGTGAAGCTGAATACAAGGCAGCTTTCACTACCACAATTGAATGTGTACGGATTAGATGTTTTCTAGTTGATTTGGATGTATCTGTTATGGAGCCTACTCCTTTATTCACTGACAATCAGAGTGCCATTGCAGTGGCACAGAACCCAGTGTTTCATACACGCATGAAACACATTGAGATACATTTATCACTTTGTCAGAGAAAGGCTACATGCAGATGATACCAGCCTTGTCTATTGTCCTACTACCAATAATGTGGCAAACATCTTCACCAAAGCTCTTCCTTGTGACAAATTTGAAGCATTTCACAATGCTTTAAATTTGATCTCCTTTGGTGGTGGATGATCCTTGTACTCTTGATCACTCTTCACTCCAGGGGGGTTTGTTGGGTATTTCACTTATGCCTACACTCACATAGGAGTGTCGGTGATCAATAGGGCACTGGGGCACTTTTTTACTCTCAGTATGAGAGGTTTTTTCCCCCAGACTTGTGGTCTTATTTCGTATGTGCTTATGTCACACACTTACAGGCACTTATCGTGTTCGGGTGTGAACACCCCCTACAACTCTAAGGTTTAAGGATTGTACCTTGCACTTTCAGTCTACACTCTTTCAGTCTATTGCATTGGGTGTCGTGCTTCACTCTCACACTGTCTACTGCATTGCTGAGCTTCGATCCTATCTCCATCTCAC
Source organism: Lygodium microphyllum (assembly GCF_053477565.2). NCBI lineage: Eukaryota > Viridiplantae > Streptophyta > Polypodiopsida > Schizaeales > Lygodiaceae > Lygodium > Lygodium microphyllum. The sequence continues at coordinate 107,772,024 of NC_141145.1, forward strand.
AGGAAATTCCAAAGATACCGCCGCTTTATCACAATCATCTGATTGTACATTTGATCTAACTCCAGCCATATCTTACGAGCCACAGTCAAGTGCTCGATATGAGCAATGACAACTAGGGTGAGAGAGAGAGAGAGAGAGAGATGAAAGAATGGATGCAAACACTCAATTTATCCCAATGTACCTATAACTTCATCAACTCAACTTTCTCATGAATAGAAAGCTTGGAGGCATCACAGACTATAGGACGATTGGTAGCCTCGGTCACAAGTTCCACCAAATCCTAGGACTTGAGGATGGCAAGTATAATTACATACCAAATGCACTAATGCTTCCCATATTGAGCTTTTGATTTGAAGAAAGAGCTATTAACACAAGGACCTCACAGTTAACAATAGCCTGAAACTTCACGTCAAGTTCAATTGAATTTACCAATAGAATAGCCTGCACAAAAACAAGGGCAGCCCCCTTTGACTCCACACACAATGCCAGTGCCTACTACGGCTTCCTCCACTTGTCCTCAAAGAGTTTCAATTGCCAAAGGCAATGAAAACTCAATATTTGCTCCAAATGGCTAAAAACGCAACGTTTTCTCCTTAACCAACAAGCCTGCAAAAAACAGCAATTTCGCTTCTTTCCCGTGCTTCACATGTTCGCCTCAGTCTCCAAATGCTGAAAATGCAAACTTTTGTCACAAAGAATCCTCCTGATCAAGTCTTTGCCCACAATTAATTAGTCCTACGTTGCTCTAATACCATGTCAGAGTGTAACGAATGTGGAAGCATATGGACAAGACTGAAAGACAATGAACAAAGAGAAGAGGGAGAGAAAGAAAAGAGATAGAAGAACACAAAAATTTACAATCAATGAATGCTGAAATGAAGAAGGCATTTATATACACAAGCTGTCAAAGTATCTCCTCGGGCCAATCTCTCTCTCCACCACCTAAATGATAAGTGAAGTGGGCTGGCTGCCTAGTGGCTATAAATATCATAAAATATGCTAATAAAATAATCAGGGCAGCCAAGAAACTTACCAACCAACAGCTGACTAGTTGAAATAAATGACTGAAAATGACAATCAACTACCATAGTGCCACGTGCCACTGCCCATACCCAGTAAAAGATGCCTGTACCTAATGACTGCTGAAAATACCCAAAAACTGGCAAGAAAGGTGTAACTATACCCAAGAAAATTAACTATACCAACTGTAGCTTGAGCATGCAAGTCCATCGAATGACTAAATCTCTAACAACTTTGCCAATTGAGCAAAGATATCAACTACTGTCCTTAATTGACCTTTGAATTGCTCATCATATTCTTCACTTTCTTTCTGGTCATCAACATTAAAAGGCCTTGAAAGACCCACAATTTGGTCTACACCAACATTTCCAACTTATTGCCCATACTCTATGCCTTGCCGAAGATCAAGCATTGCATTTCCCCCTTCATTATGTGCACTTTCAGATTGAGAGACATCATCACTACTTAATCCCATCTCATTGTATGAAGAGTCAAGACATCCTTGTTGTAATGCTCAATTGAATACAATTTCAATATCATAGCAACGCTTCTAACTTTCAATCAAGTGCCATGGCCCACCAATTCAAGGGAGCTGATGGTAACCTAGCAATGAAACCATGAAACCAGTCTTCCTTCTTTGAAAGGGTGGTAATAACCTGATTAAGCACTAATTACAGCATGCATAAAATTCACATGAATTGAAATACAAATATTGCTGCTTAATCTTGGATACTGGACGCGTGATTGGCCTCAAAAACTGGTGCCTCTTGCGATATTTATTTATCTTCTATTGCAATTGGAAGAAGTACAATGAGATTGCTCCAATTTACTTAACTTTTTGATGCCTCTTTCTATCATAAAAGATTAGCAAGCTTTCTTATCAATTGCCCCTTGATTCACCCAAGGATTGGCCTCAAGTTGACCCTTGGCTAGTCAAATCTATCCCCAAATCAATCGGGAATAGGTTGACCTCTTGGAAATGCTGAAATCACCCAATTTCCAACAAGTATTTCCCTCAATCATGATGAAGATGACAACGGCTAAAGCAGACCTTCCAAGGTTTGATGCAACAAGGGCACTCCTCTCCTTGCACTTGTCTTGGTCAATTACCAAGACAAAGATATATGTTTCCTCTCTTTGACAAACCCTCTACCCTATTATCTACATTGTCTTAACAGAATATACTATGCTTTTCTTTATCAAACACTTGCTTCTTTTGCTTTCCTTCTGCTTTAGCAATAACACAAAAAATTACCCCTTCCTAACAAAACAATACCTTTCTTGCCTTCTATGTGCATCAAAGAGAGCAAGCCAATTCTTTTTCTATGGATGAGTCCAATACTCTTACAACAGCACAAATAGAGACTTGGACTAAAGACGATGGCAGCACCAGAGATGGAGACTGAGTATGCAACTTGCAAAAGACAAAAGAAGATGACCTATCTCATGCCAAGTGTGGGCTATATATAACCAAAGGCCTCCAAATCTGGCTGACCAGCAAACTGCCACAAAAATATGTAGTCAGCCAGCTCCAGAACTGGCTGACCAGCCCAGTCTAAAAACGAAAATGCTAATGTAAAGGAAAGGAGGTGCCTACGTTTGAAGATCCCCCAAATGTGACGTGTGGTTGGATAGGTGGAATGGTGAATGGTGATGTGAAAAGTGGTGTAAATGTAGATATGGATGTGGCGGAAGAGAAGTGTGGGATAGGTGGGATTAGAAATTATGATGTGAATGGAGATGAGTGATCTTGTTGAAATTGAAAAGCAGATGATGATGGAAAGGATGATGCACCAACTTCAGACTAACTATAAGGAACAAAACATGAAGAAGGGTTACTTGATTTTTTCTTATATGCATCTCTTCTTGTGTTTAGATACAAATATCTATCCTTTTCAGGACTTAGACTAGTGTGCACAGATTTAAAATTCCCTTCACCTTGAATACTACCAATCTCTTGCATGGAAGCGGGAACATAGGGAGTGAAAACAGAAGTGTAAACTTGTGTACCTGCCACCGAAGTGGAAGGAGGGGAAGAGTATGAAGGTTTGTACTCTGTTTCTCCAATAATTTGGGAGAGAAACCACGTACTTGGGATCCCCTTTGTCATGATTGAGTCGTTGATGGTCTGCGAAGAAGAACTAACGCAGCGTCCATATGGTCTCAGTTTCCCTCTCTTTTCTGACGAAGCAGACCCTGCACATATGAAAAGAGGGGTCGATGACAGCCCCTGCAGGCATCCACAGAAGGGAAAGCGAGCACAATCAAAACATACCTAGGTAATAACTCGATATTGCTCAGAAAAGCTGAATGGCAGCCCCTGCCATGGCTGGCCCTCGAGCAACCAAATGATGAGAACTTGAAGCCTCTGGCATGGCAGGCCGCCACAACAAAGTAAAGCTTAAAACGATCCAAAACCTGCAGTCTAACGTCGTGGAAATATCCAGCGCTCTCTCCTCTCTGGATGGGTCTTTCTCTGTCTGTCCGAACGGGAAGGACGAGCGAAGGGGTGGATACCTGCAGCGGACAATGCTCTCTCTCTCTCTCTCTCTCTCTCGCCTCCCTTCTTCTTCTTGTGTCTCTCTCCCGGGCATGCAAACTGAAAGCCCGCGTACTGGCGGTACGTTCATGCTAACGCATCCGATACTTTTCCTTAGGGTGGCGGCATCAGCTCATGGAGTCCTTTCATTGGTTACCGGCCACCAAGGCGACACGCACATGCCAAAAGCCTAGAGATTAATTATCGTTTTCCCATGGCCACATGCCATCAAGGAGTCGCGAGGGCATACACTCAAATGGATGAGTCGTCTTATGACACGTCACAATTAAAGAGAATACTTCAACTTATTTGTGGATTTACACAAAATTTTCCCATGGACATATTGATCATTTTTTAAAAATATATGAGAGTGATGTGGATATTGTGGTCATTGGCATATATATATACATATATATGTATATAATATATTTGAGGTAAATCCACAAATAAGTTGAGGTATTCTCTTTAATTGTGACGTGTCATAAGACGACTCATCCATTTGAGTGTATGCTCTCACAACTCCTTGATGGCATGTGGCCATGGGAAAACAATAATTAATCTCTACGCTTTTGGCATGTGCGTGTCACCTTGTCGCCAATAACCAATGAAGCTTCTTGTCAAGGCTATGTTTAAAATGAAGATTTTGAGAGAGTTGCACTATTTTCTTAGTATAGAGATAATCAAGACTCGAGAGGGTATATGGTTATTACAAAGAAGTTATTATTTTGACATATTAAAAATATATAGTATCATTGATATAAGGCCATCTCGATACCTTTGGATATCAATGCTAAGCTTAGTGCATATTAGAGTGATGTGATTGAGAATGTCCATATGTATAGAATGTATAGAATGATTGTGGCTAACATTATATATCTGATGATCTAGGGCAAACCTAAACTACATAGTTGCTTAGTGTAGGAATGAGTTCAAGCCCTTATTAACGTGGGTTGGTCAAGAGATGGCAAGGATGAGCATCGAGATAGTTATAGACAAGGAGGAGGAGGTCAAGGTGTGGTCAACCTATATCCCCCATTAGCACATACCATAATGTTGGAATGTCTTAGGAAGGAGAACATCTTAATGAGAAACACCATTCTTCTCAATGACTCAAATATCACATTCAAAATCCCGTGTATGATTTTTTTGTAATGAATCAAACTTAAACTACATGGTCCTCTCCTAAGAGTGACTATCACCTTTATGCAAGCATGGGGTCCTCATAAGTAAAGGACTCACAAGAATTTGTCACCATGACATAGTTCATAGAGGGCGAAACCAATCAAATTGATGTCTATCTCTAGTAGATTGTCTCAAAACAAGGCTTGGGGGCATATACATCATGATCATGGGCCATTGAAACATCAGCTTTGCAAGATGTCTAGTTGACTATATGGTAACAAGAGGATCCTCCTAAAAGATCACCTTGTATACCTCAACTGTCTTCTTATGCTACTAATGCATCTTCTCCTCATGGAAAACAACATCATGGCTGCAGGATGACCTTCCAAGCATACAAATCCCTTAGAAAATAGGCAATCTCTTCTACATCTCTATAACTAAGAAAGATGGATTTCACTAACTTAGGATCTAGCTTATTGCATTTGTCCTTGGGTACATGGCAAAAAGCCGCACATCCAAAGACTCTAAGATGTACATATGAGGGAGGTTTTCTGGACTATACCTCCTCTGCAACTTGACAACCAATATAGCAATGTATAGGGATTTGTTTATCAGATGTACTATAGTAGTAATTGCCTTAGTCCAAAAATGCTATTTATGCCATTCTAACTAAGCATACTATTTATGCACTTGGCAACACCATTCTGGGGTGGGATATATGGAGCGCAATCAATTGATGCTTAATACCCCTCTTATCACAAAATTACTCAAATGCTTTAAAAACATAATTAACCCCATTGTTAGACCATAGCCATTTCAACCTATACCCAAACTAGTCCTCAACACGAACAAGCCAATACTAAAAGATAAATAAGACTTTTGGTTTCCACTACAAGATACAAGTATCATACCGACATTCAAAGCAACGAAAATATTAATTAAAAAACTTGCCCCCATCGTCGCTAAACGCATCAGTATAAGCATCTCCGTGGAACTGTCACTATTTGTGCCGTTATCAGTGTTGATATTTGCGTCATTATTTGTGTCGCAAATAACGATGCAAATATCGACACCAATAGTGATAGTTTGCGATCAATAGCGATGCGTGCAGAAATTTGCAACGCTAATAGCGACGGTTACTGTGTTTACATTCCACAAATGGATTACATACTAAATGTACAATGGTCGTCAAAATGAGCGCAAAATGTACTAGAACCCACAATACTGAAACATAGAATAGATATAAGATCACTGATGAAAACTCATGAAATCATGGCAAGATACAAAGGATGATAATAGCATAGTACATAGAAGATGCCTACATAAATCACAGGTCCAAAAAGGAAGAGGATGTGCGCTCCACGAATCCAAGCGCAAGCTATAGATCCTCGCCATCCGAAAGCTCGTCTCGATGCAAAGGAATATTGAATGGAGTCTTCAAAAAAAAAAAACTACATATCAGTCCACCATACATAATACATTTTAATAAAAATTGTAACTACGAATAAGAAAGATGAGTGACTTACTGGGCCGCCACGTGCATACAGTCTATCGATCAATGTAGTGAGACCCTGTCTCTCTGCATATCAAGTCTCTAGGCCGATGGGATCACGGTTTGTAATGGAGTGCTGCAAAGAAAACGAAATACAATTGTTAGAAATAGCATTGTCGATACAAGCAATATTGCAAAAAAGAAAGCGAGAAGAACAAAAGAAAAACTTTACAAAGTTCTCTAGATAAGTCATGTGGCCGCTACTCCCAAGATGATGGACCATCCCTGCCTCTAATCATGACCTCGTTGTCTTGCGTTGCTATCTCTGACATCCAAGAGAATCTATAGCCTCCTCCCTAATTCTCCACCAGTCATTTGTGTCGAGCCACTTGGGCTTCAAGGCACCACTCTTGAGTGCATTGTGTGCATCCGATTGTCTGTGTGACATGTATGCACACATATACTCCATCATCTAGCCTGTGGAAAATCTCTCTGCCATTGTGGATACTAAAAACTCCTTATACAAGGATACTATTGTGTAGTCCTTGCTCCCCTTGGGTATATTCTTCCAATGGTCCAAGACATTGTGCCAAAAAACTTGTTTGCACAACTCTCACATATGAGTCATCGCCCTCCTCTCCTCATCATTCATGATCATGGCTCATGTCCTATCATCTACAAGGTATCCATACCCCTCTGGGATATGCCTAGGATGTGTCCTCTCCCACCTACGACCGCGCTCCTAGGCATAACTAGGAGACCCTTGTACATGTGGTGTACCCACGAGGATGGTATCTCTCAGAGTAGCACCCATAGGGATGCCACCTATGGACGACTGAGCAAAACCTAGATCAGTCACTGGAGTAGACGTCCCTATAGGTATGACAAATCCTACGAGTGATGTAACTCCACCAGAACGATGAGATGGAGATACTTCATCGGTGCCTCCACAACAACCACCTGAGTCACCCTCTCGCAAACCTGCACAAGAGCAAGGAGTAGCACTTGTATCTCAATCCAACTGCTAGCTCATCGCATCCACGTCTCTGCAACATTCCCTAAAACCACTCCCTCCGTCCGGCCTGAGTCTGGAGCATCAACCTCGTACTAGAAATTGAAGCATCAGAGCATGCTAATGTAGATCTAATGGAACGGCCCAATGGTGTTCGAGACAACTCCTTATCTACCATATCTCTGAATTGAGCCATCTAATCTGGAGACATACGTGTGAATATATCCTACAACTCCTCGTTGTTCATTCCTTGACTCATCGTACTCTCCAAAATATCGTCAAAGGTCACCTGTACAGATAAAAAGTAAATTTAGCATAATCGTTATAAAGATTCAAGCAAAGCACGGTAATATAACTCTGAAAAAAATGATGTTACTTAAAATGCATATTCTAGAGTACCCTTATAATTGATTCATCAACAAATTGTGTAGGCGGATGTTACAAGTATGATCTAGCCTATGGTCCCATGTCAATCTCCTGGCACAACTCCACATACATTGGAAGGTCGATAAATAGGTCACCACAAAAGGATGAGTCCACTTCGTTCTCAAAGAATTCTTGGCCTCCTATCTTTCCGTCATTGTTACCCGATTTTGCCTCCTTTACATGCTCCAAGCCATATCTGACGTCTCCATGGATACATGGTGCAACATACAAAAACGATTCACATTCTCCTCTATTGCAGCATCCATTCTTTTTTCTACCCCATTTCCAATCACCACATCTTCGCTCAGTCTATCATCGTCCTTCAGCTTACTCATGAATATATGTGTGCATCACGTGGATTCAAAATAAGGTATTTTTAAAATACCAATTGTATATGTTTTTTTACATACATAAGGGTGTAATATAAATGGTTTATTTATAAATTGAATAGAAAAGGGTTACATTTTATTCAAGAAAAAATCACAGATATGGATATTTATAAATAGGCCTTGAACGCACGTGATGTAGAGGATATACATATAGTAACTTCCCCGAGGTAGCCATTGTGAAATATGCACTAACGCCTCAGACACTAACCAACCTTCAGCCATGCTATCTTCTGGCCGAGCTTGTTGTCGCACACAAAGCCTTTCAGGGTTTTCATGAAGTACTCCAAGAATAACATCCATCGCATATGGACAGGTCCCATAATCTCCACTTCATCTACAAGATACACGAGAAAGTTGTTTTGTATCGTGAGCATGCTAGTGGACAGGTACTTCTTAAAGAGACCGACCATCTCCACTGCTCCCCACCTTGCAGATTCAATAGAGGATATCTTGATCTCCTTCTGTGAGATCCATTGCACTAAATTTGACAACCTGTAAATCCCCTCGCGTATTTCTGGAGTAAGGTATCCTACGATTGCAATCGATAGTATAAATTGCCACAAATGAAGAATCATTATGAACACCAACCAGACTCCAAATAGCAAAATACACAGGCCACTTACAATCCATTCGTAGTACAAATATGATATATCTTATACCAATCATGGGATTTTAGCCCTGATAGTTTATTGTCTTTAGAAAAAGCGGATCTGAGAGAACGCACCATACCCGTCGGAGTGCGAATAGACCTGATAATTTGCTTCACAATGCGCTCTTCTTTAGTGGACAAAACCCAAGGAGCATGAGGGAGTTGCAAACGACCATCAGCACTAGGCTATGGCTACGACTGTGGCCAAAGCGCCTCCATCTTGCCTACCTCCTTCAAATCCATTCGTGCCCCTGCATTGTTTCTCTTTCCTCTGATGTGGTCCCATAGTAAGCTGCCCACATTCTTGAAAATATGCATGGGATCCAACAAATGGTTGATCTGTAAGTGGGTCTAATACAGCAACTCATAGAAAATCAAGAACTGTCGCATTCCATTTGGATGCGACTTCATGTGGACCATTTTCAACTCATACCAACTTTGGGCATTCATTCGTGCTGGAGGTCGTCCAAGAAAACCTTCCTTCAGTTCATGACCCTCCGGTAAGAAAGAGACGTGTCCTTGATATACCATCTTCTTTATGGTTCGTGACTTTCGGGAGTCATGCATGATAACCTGAGGTAACTAAACTTGTCCCCACACAATGGACATGCATGATAACATGAGGTAACTAGACCTGTCCCAACATCTCTATTTAGTGAACACAAACTTGAATGAGCTATGATAGATATCACTAACGACAACTGAAGCTTACTTACCATAGCACTCTCCAAATCTCAGAAAGTCATGCATGGTCCACACGAGAATGGCTAGTATATTGGCGGATTGTTGACTATCGCACTTGCTTATATCTTCCACGGCGACCCCCTTCTCCCACAAAATCTTAAGCTCATTGACTAATGGATAGAGATAGACATCCATATTCTTGGCTTTGTAGCAACTGGGAACGAGCAAGCTAAGGATCAGGTGTCCTTTCTTTGTAGAAAGCCATGGCATGATGTTGTAGTTAACAAGGACTACATGCCACACACTGTAAGAAGTGAGCGGAGACCAAATGGGTTCATGTGATCCATAGCAAGATTGAGCCGAATATTCATTGGCTCTTGTGCAAAGCCTGGAAAGGTAGAGTCAATGTGGCTCCATATGCGTGAATCTGTTGATATTCATTGGACTCCATCTATGGATCTATTCTGTGCATGCCACGTTGTCAAGCTTGCCATGCTCAAGGTACAAAACATGTGACGTATATGTGGGATAAGTGAAAAGTGTCTAAGAACTTTCTGAGGGATGGTTTGCCCTAGCAAGTCCTGTTGATACTTGTGAGCACCACACTTTGGACATGTCTCCATAGTCTCGTACTCTCCTTGAAACATCACATAATCGTTAACACGTGCATTGATGTTGTTGTAGTCCATGCCAAGCTTTTGTAAAACATGTCGCGCATCATCAAAGACTCATGCATGGTATTTTCAAGTGGTAATATATAATACTTTAGCAACCCGAAAAAAAATCATAAAACACCTTGAAAAAGCATAATTATTTTTTATAATGGTTCTGAAAAGAAATCAACAAAGTGTACGTAGAAGGTACATGAACAACTTGGTCACATTCGCATTACTCCACCCATATTTTGCTTGCACACTTAGAAGTGCAAGCATCATCTTTAGGCGAGATACTCGACACCCATCATATAATAGTATGGATGTTTCCTCTCTTAGCATATTAGATGTCTCGAAATCCATGGATATCAATGCATAGATCATTACCTCCATCTCAGGCTCCAAGCTTGTAGAAAAGTCTAAAAGGCTACATGTCTTCTCTGGAATTGACGGTATAGATTGGTTAATGCCTTCCAAGTTGTGGATTGGCTTAGGCACTCCATCCATCGCATGCCCACAAACTCTTCTAACTAGCTGCAATAGGTACATTCCTCCTTGGGATGAGATGTCACCTCCCTGTATAAATTTTATGGCCACATCTAATGTTTTTGTATATGATATTCAATTAGTTTGTGAATATAAGGCATGATTGGTACACATTTTTCTTACCGTTTGCTCAAAGTCCAAGATCTCCTGATCAATGATCTAGAATTGAAACCGGCCAAAGCGGCGTACGTGTTCTATAGACAAGTGACGCTTTCATCTGATCGCTAGCTTACATTGAGAGCAAGGACACAAGACACACTGATTAAGATACGCCTCACGATCTTGAACATCACGACTATCATCATTTTCCATTTTGTCACATTACGATAAACAATTGGTTTTTGTTATCATTCTCTTTTTCTTTCTTAATTTGTTTGAGAATGGATTTCTTCTCTTGTAACTCAACAAAATTAATGTCAACTAAAGTCTTGGTTTTCTCCTCCTTTCTTTTGCACTCTTTGTTTTATGTTCTCTCCCCCTTCTCTTTCTTTCTCTCTCTCTCTTTCTTTGTTGCCCCTCTCTTTGTTTCTCTCCATCCCCTTGTGTTTTTTCACTCATTCTCCTCTCTCTCTCTCTCTCTCTCTCTCTCTCTCTCTCTCTCTCTCTCTCTCTCTCTCTTTCTTTCTCTCTCAGATACGCAGACAAAGTATTTTCATGGCAGCAAGAGGGAGTATTGAGGTCACTGGATCATATGTATATTTGGGAGTCACCTTTACAGCAGCTTCAGGGACTTTCTCGATGACACTGGCAGCTCGTGACCGCCTCACTAGAGGATACTCAGCATTGGCTCTTATGGAGCGACAGTGTCATCAGGCACATTTCCAGGAGCCCCGCACCAAGGGGTGGCTCTTTGATACTCTAGTCACTCCAGCACTGATGTATGGAGCAGCTATATGGGGGCCACGCCTTGCCGATTATGTATGGACATTGATGGAGAGACCTCAGGTGATCATGATATCTAGATTGATTCGCAGCAAGGCCTCAGTCCCACATGAGATTGTGCGAGCAGAGCTTGCCACACCGCCCATGCTAGTCGAGGCATTATTTCAGACAGTCTGCTTCCTACACAGATTTCGGGATATGGACAGAGATCCATTGCATACAGAGCATATATGGCATCTCAGGAGATGGCTCGAGCGGGGGATACCACATCATGGTATGCACAGACTAGAGCTTGGTTTGACAGATATGGGCTGGACATTGATAGACTCCCACCTCTTCTATATGATACTCAGGTTCCCACTTACACCCTCTCTCTCTCTGAGAGGAACAGAGTCATCAGACAGGAGATATGGCATATTTATATACAGAGGACATGGGTCAGCCCTACACAGCCACTGCCATCGAAGATGGCACATTATTATACACAGTTCTTGAGCATATCAGAGCAGGGGTTCATAGAGATTCCGAGATATATGCAGATCTATATGCCACATCGATTGAGAGTTCTTATTGGATAGCTCAGGGTATCATCACATCAGCTTATGATTGAGAGTGGCAGAGCCAGTGGCATCCCACGGGAGGAGAGGATATGCCCCCTTTGCAGATCAGAGGTGGAGAGTGAGGAGCATTTTGTTCTCAGATGCCCGGCATACTCAGAGGAGATCTAGATACATATTGAGCAGCTCACTTCAGGGATGTATGACTGATATGGATCAGAGATCATTTGGCCGTTTTCTGGGAGAGGCATGGCACATCAGAGAGCAGAGCACACAGCGGGTCCCAGTCAGAGAGGGGCCCACCCAGACGACTATTACACAGTTCTTTCAGACAGACAGAGTGAGAGCTACTATACCAGCCTCCAACCAGACCTCCGAGCTCACACTACAGCAGGCTGAGGACCAGCGTACCCGATGTCGCACGAGAATCCGTGGGTTTCGGACCCCACAGCCACACCGACAGGAGATCCGTAGGATTCTTGATCTACATCGACAGCAGACTGAGATCCGACGACACTCGACACATTGGATCTCAGATCTCTAGTTTGCTCTTTCTCCACCGCCGATGTACCACATTCTGCATCCAGGAGGGATCACCTGCTATTAGCGACTTTGACGACTGCTACTACATCCCAGGATAGTATATCTCCCTGCATCTGTTACATATACACATCGCACCACTTTATCACAGCCGACATTTGTTCCCCCTTTGTAACCATTATCTGGAGTACCAGAGCTACATACGCACATACACATACACGATACTTATCACACTCACAGCACCGTATTTTCAGTTTCCAGTTTTTAGCTTTTCATTCAGCACTTTTATTTTGGATAGCTGGACCTCATCAGTTGTATCACAGTTTGTCTCATAGGCCAATTTTGGTCTTTAGAAGACGTTAATATAACTTTCTTTCTTTCTTTCTTTCTCTCTCTTCCCATTTCTTGGTTATCTTTCATTTATTCTCTCTCTTCACGACAAACCCTCTTTTTGTTTCTCTCCACCCACTCGTGTTTTCTTACTCATTCTCCTCTCTGCCTTTCTCTCTTTCTTTGTTATCTTTCATTCTCTTCACGACAAACCCTCTTTTTGTTTCTCTCCACCCACTCATGTTTTCTTACTCATTCTCCTCTCTGCCTTTCTCTCTTTCTTTGTTATCTTTCATTCTCTTCACGACAAACCCTCTTTTTGTTTCTCTCCACCCACTCATGTTTTCTCACTCATTCTCCTCTCTGCCTTTCTCTCTTTCTTTGTTATCTTTCATGATTATTCTTTCTCTCTCTCTCTCTCTCTCTCTCTCTCTCTTGTTCTCTCTTCTTTTTCCTTTCTTCTTCTCCCTCTCTCATTTCCTCTCTTCCTCCCTCAATGCACCTCATTCTCAAGAAAAGAAAAAGAAAAAGAAAGAACAGGAACAAACCAATAAGAGGAGGATGGATTGTTCATCTCCTCTTCACAACAAATCCTCTCTTTGTTTCTCTCCACCCCCTTCGTGTTTTCTCACTCATTCTCCTCTCTCCCTCCCTCCCTTCCTCTCTCTCTCTCTCTCTCTCTCTCTCTCTCTCTCTCTATCTCTCTCTCTCTCTCTCTCTCTCTCTCTCTCTCTTTCTCTCTTTCTTTGTTATCTTTCATGTTTATTCTCTCTCTCTCCTTCTCTCTTCCTTTTCTTTTCTTCTTCTCCCTCTCTCATTTCCTCTCTTTCTCCCTCAATGCGCCTTATTCTCAACAAAAAACAAACAAAAGAAAAGAAGAAATAACAAGAATAAACCAAGCGAGGGCAATGTACTCACCGCAAATGCCCAAGGATGGGATCTTTGTCTTCTCTTTGCGACAGTCCCTCTTCTTCCTTCCTGTGCTTCCTCCTCTTCTTTGCGAACGACGACGACGGCGGTGGTGAGAAGCTCTCATTCTCTCTCTTTCTCTCTTCCTCTCCCTCTCCCTCCCAAAGGTGTGATCTCTTTCGCTCTCTCTTTTGCTCTTTGTAGTAAAATGCCGCGCTCGGGTTTCCCCTGCATTTTTTTTTCTTTGAGTACCGTCGCTGTTTGTGTCGCAATTAGCGACTCCACTAATATGCATCGCAACTGCCCGTCGCTATGCCCCTAAATCCTTACTGTGTTCTACTTGATAAGATATGCCCAAACCTTACATGAATAATCATCAATGAATGTAACAAGTACTTTACACCACCCAATGGACTAACAAGGCATGAGACCACATACATTAAAAAGCACAAGAGCTCGAGGCTCACCCATATGTGTAATGCTAGTCATCTTATGAGATTTTTGTGTATACCTGCCATAAAGACAATGGTCACAAGAATCGAAATATTTGTAACTAAGATGTGGAAGATACTCCAAACGAGTAAGCATTCTCATTCCCTTTAAGAATATGTCCAAGTCGATGATGCTATAAAGATATATGTGGCATATCAACATAACTAAAACATGGTCAAGGAATCCATAAATAAAGGAGAGAGGCCACTAGCCTTGGCACCTTGAGAAAAAACAAGATTCCCATGGATAATCTTCCATGTTGAATAACCAAAAGATACATAATAGCATGCATCATCTAACTATCCACTAGATAGAAGGCTTTTGGTCAAAGTCGTTACATGACGTACGTTATGAAGAGTAAAAGAGTTGCCTAAAGGAAACTACAACTGTACATCTCCAATGCTAATAATATTCAAATGCCAAGTCATTTCCCGCTCTAATAGGACCTATCATGTTGAGATAGGACAAAAACCAATCCATATGCATTGTAACATGAAAAAAAGCCCCCAAATCAAGCAACCAAAATTAAGAATATGCAGATGAAGCATCTATCAATTGAGAAGCATCAAGAGAGGAAGCTTCTAAGATGTTCTCATTATCTGACTTAGTTGCACTACATTTAACTATTCAATCTTTATACTAGACTTACTAGGGATAATGTTGTGATCATCGAACCTTTTCTATACTTGCCTTTGTCTTTCTCTTTGCACTTATCATTGTGCATTGTATGGCACCATGGTCAAATATGACCTTGCCTCCCATAGTAATGGCATGTTAAAGAGGCCTTATGACGATAGGACTTAGTGCAAGACTGCTCATGAAACTGAGACCCCTATGAGTCTCTACCATGGCAATCATTAGTAGTACTCATACCATCATGTCTGCTCCTTGTAGTCAATGCATAAGAAGTATGGGCTGCATCCACATTCTTTTTGTTTATCTGCTCTATTAGTTAAGCACCCTCAACATCCTAGAGTTTCAAGTTATCCTTAGTCATATTAGCACACATGGTAGTACAGAAAGTGTCCCATGACACTCAAGAAGTATCACAAGCAAGAACACGGGAGGGAGATTATCCTTGAACTCAATGCATTGTGAAGTCAGTTGGCTAAAAATCAAACGAAATTCATTCAAATGCAGGACTTTGCTTGTCATAAATATTGTATATCTTTTTTCATAACTGTCAAACATTATCCTTATGTGCCACAACATTGAAATAATCCTATCTTGACAATGATAGTATAAGGGTGGATTTACATAGCTCATCCAATTTATCCCAACGATCCTAATCCATGTCTTTAAGCTTTACACTTTTGGTTTTTAATGGCATGGCTTGCTTCTTTTGGAGCAACACCTACCATACTTGTGTCCATTTTGCTTTTCAATATGGAAAATAGCTCTATCATTCAAAGATCCAGCCATAATGAAAGTATACCAATGTGAAATCCAACAAAATAGGCTATCGTAAATGATTGCAAATCAACCCCAAAACTCAGGCAAACCAAGGGCACAATAGGAGAGAATACCAAAGTAGAGAGCTATCCACCAACTATAAGCAATAGACTGTCAAAGTACAATGTCTGCTGGACTCGAAGACATTGTAAACGACTGCAATCAACCCCAAAACTCAGTTAAACCAAGGGCACAATAGGAGAGAATACCAAAGTAGAGAGTTGTCCACCAATTACAAGCAATAGATTGTCAAAGTACAATGTCTACTCTCCAAGACAATGCTGAAAAATGTAATTATAGCACCATTGTAATAAATGCAACAGTATGCCAAGACCACTATGAGCAATTTATCAAAAAATACCAAGGTTCCACTACCAGGAATATCCAACATGTAACAATCAAGATAGATAAGAGTAACTAGCAGTGAATAAGCATACAATTAGTACTGAAATCATCCATAAACTCAAGAGAGTTAGTAAATAACCAGTACATCTCATAGGCATAGATATCGCGTATATAAGATATCTCAAGATCAAGACTTGCAGAGATCCATCAAATATACAACTGACTGAGCAGAGAGTAATGAATCTTAAAACACAACCACAAGCATGTATACATCACTCAAACCTACTAATAGAGGTGAGTGTCGGTGTTCAAAGTATGTAAATCAAATCAGCCCACGAGTAGGTGTAACAACATCCAAGAGAGCATGTACATAAGATAAGAGTCCCACTATTTCAATAGACCAAGCTCAATTGCATAAAGGATCCAAAGCTCTAATGCAAAATATCCAAGTAAATACAAATATCTAAAAAATACATCCATTGAAGCATATTTGGAGTGTGGAATACCAATGCAAGGAAATACATCAAGTACATGATATCCAGATTTCCATAGACATCGACTAATACATCCAAGAGCATAAAACTCAAGTGTGTCTTCAAACTCGTAATGTCAATCACTGGAGCAATTGAACCATATAGCTAAAGCTCCAAAACATTAAATGTAGCTCAAAGCAGAGCCTCAAATGTCACCATAGGCATTTCCAAGCCCATACAATGGTGCTAAGCATTCACATAAGCATATGATATACCCAAGAAGCATGTAAGCCTTCAATACATAAGTCTTTCCTAGTTAAATGCTTGCTATCCAAATAGTATATAGCAATTGATACCCTATGCAAGCTTAAATGCATCCAAAGGCACTTAAAAACATCCATAAGTGATCCACCATCAATATATGGGCATATTGCCATTAGTACAAGCATAAATGAACTCTAGATGTTAAAATAGAACTATCCTAGACCTATATATAGCATGTCTGATGTATATTACAGGAATGACAAAGGTTGGGGGCTCTCAAATGATTCTTGGGAGAAAGTACCAATGCTGAGGAGTTGCCAAAGGATTATCTAAGTGCCAAAGAGTGTCCAAGAGCCGGAAGTGACTACTGCAGGTCAAGGAATTGAGCTAGATAGCCAAGCACAAATCACAGAGAGCTGGTTGCTCTACTTGCTTGTCTTGCTACTTAGTATTGAGGCTCAAAAACTGATGAGGAAGGTCTTTTGTACCCTTGGAATAAGCCTCAATATGCAAGAACAAGTTGGGAAGAAGATAAAACTCAATGCATACCTCAAGGTAAAGAAGCCATGGTTGCCACAAAACCTTCGAATTGTAGGTATTTGAATCCGGGCTAAAGCAAATGATGAAGATATTGCTTGAATGGTTAGCTCTAATACCACTTGAAGGGAGAAGCTTGAGTGGAAGCATGAGCAAGTGGAAGTAAGAGAGATGCAAGCTATGGAACAAGAAAGCAAGAGAGAGAGAGTCAAGATGTGGAAACTCCAATAGTCACAATGTGTAATCGGCCTTCCTTTATTCAATAGTTACTAACATAATAAGGAATAAAGTAATAGTGATGGGCACCTGCCACTTGTAGTGTATAGGTGTGCGATCACAATGTGTGTGGTAAATACAGAGCTGCATAGGCACAAGCGCCTTTACCCAATACTACCAGTGGTTTTGTGTTCACCTTTGGGAGTGGTGCAATTACTTGGAGTAGCAAGAAATTGCCTATATTTTTATTGTCTAGTACTAAGGCAAAATACATAGTGTTGTAGTTGTAGCATGTAAGATAACTTAGCTATATAAGCTACTGGTGATTTGGGACTATAGGTGGAGAAGAAGGTTATCATCTATTATAATAATCTTAAAAGCATTCATTTGACCAAGAATCAAGTGTATTATTCTACTCAGACCAAACACAAAGAGGTCCATTACCATTTCATTTAAGAGAATGTTTTAGGAAGTGATATTAACTTGGTTTATCTTAATATAGAGGATTAGACTGTAAATATTTTTAGTAAGGCCTTGGGAGCTAAGAAGCTCCACTGTTTCAAGACTATGCTTAGAGTATATCTACTCATGCTGAGCTTGAGGGGTAGTGATGAGGTGAAGCAAGCTCAAAATGAGTTAGTATTATTTACACATCTTGGTGATGTGGTGGGACTTTACACTATCACATTAGGTAATTGACATGGAGAATATGCATGTGATTCTATAATTTGTGGGACTTTACTCACTAGCATGTTAGGTGATTGATATGGAGGATATGCTTATGATTCTATAATTGGACAATACACATGTAATGCACTCTTAGTTATAGCACATTCATTATGTCACCTCATCTATCCTTAGTGATTTCACACTGAATAGTTACATATACATATGTTTCAGCACTTCAAAAATTTAAGTATTTTGTATGGAACAAGAAGAAAGAAAAAGAAGATTTCAACATTACTTCTCTATTTGTCGAAGTCTTCATTGTGTGTGTATGTATACTTTTGGTTGCTTCACCTCTCTTCCCTCTTGTTTGTTTATGATTTGAGTATCATACTATTGTCAAAAATGGTACTTAATTCTTATGTGATTTGCCTCCTTGAAAGAAGGCCTACTTGGTACCAATGGCCATTGGTACCAAGTGGGTTTACAAGTTAAAGTACAAGCTAGATGGTAGTGTTGATTGCTACAAAGCTAGACTTATGGCAAGGGTTATGCACAACACAAGGGTATTGAGTTTTATGAGATATTTTCTCCCACTTACCATATGAACATTACTCATAACTTATGTGATTTAGCAACTCATAATGCTTGGAATGTTCATTGGTTGGACATTGAAACTACATTTCTAAATGGTAATCTACATGATGAAGTGTATCTTTTCAGCTTTGTGGTTTTATGCAAAAAGGACGATAAAATAAAGTGTGTAGATTGAAGAACGCATTGTATGGTTTAAAGAGAGCACCTTGGTTTTTTCATGGGAAGATAGATCCATACTTGATTGCACATGGTTTCAATGATAGTTCAACTTAGTGCACCTTATATGTTAGACATGAGGGTGATGTGTCTTTGATCATTGTGGTCTATGTCAATGACATTCTATTCATCACTTGTTCTAATGAGAAACATATTTCTAATTTTAAGGATGAAATGAATGTAGTTTTTGATATGTCAAATTTAGACATATTTCACCATTATCTGGGTATTTAGTTCAATCTGTGTGATGGAGATACTACTTTGTGTTAGATAAAGTATGTGGAGATATTATTACATAGATTTGATCACGATGATTACAAGCCTATTGGTACTTCCATAGTCAAAGTTCTTTTGGTTTAGCCTTAAACTCTTCATCTAACATCTATCTAGATCACCATCTAAGTTTCACAAAATGGAAGGGAATAGGTAGATAGAGCCATCTTTGTATCATCTCGTTTTAGAATTAAAGCAGTTCATATTCTTCTCTTATTTGTTGTATACTCTTTACACCTTTCTCGTATTCTATACATTGCAAGTATAATTTTTAGAAGGTATCACATCCTAGGGTGCTCTAGAGAGTGAAGAGAAACTATTTTTTATTCTTATGAGCTTCTAGAGAGGGTACTAGGAAGTTGATCTAGAATCACAACCTTCCCTCAATCTATCAAATCTGAGTATAATGATCCCTCCAAGTGTTAATATTTTGTGAGCTTGGAAATGAAAGAACGTAGATGTATTGTGTGCCTTAATTGTAATCTTTTCTAATAATACCTTTCTACTATAAGAAGAAAGGATATCCAATTGTAGATTGTGTATGAAGAAGGCAAATGAAAATGATAGTATCTTGAAAAGTAAAGGGAAGGAGATAGTCAATAAAGTTGAAGCAGAGATGGAGTTATTCATGGCAACCATTGAGGAAGTATATTCCTTGGCATAAGAAGTATCCATCCATTGACTCATAGATATTAGATAGTGGTGCCTCCCATCACATTATTAACAAAAAGGTCTATATAGTTCTATGTAGCCTTATAAGAATCTATTACTCTGACTATTGACAATAATGTAAAATGTTCTACCGAGGGCACAAGTATTATTTCCATTATTTTTCAAATGGTAAAAAGTCTTTCAAATATCTTTTATGTTCTAGAGATTAAGATAACTCTATTATCAATTACTTCTATAACTTATCTTGGTCATGAAGTGATGTTCACCAAGACATGTGTAGAAATTCTCAATGGTGTTGGCAAAGTTGTCAGCAAAAGGAGAAAGAAGAAACATGTATGAGCTAAGTACTATTGTAGGCACATTTGGTATGAACATAAGTAAAATTTGGCATGAATGATCTAGCCACATTAGATTTGCAAGATTAAAGGAGATGTATAAGTAAGGTATGGTTACTTACCTACATGTAGTGACTAAAATGAAGAAACCATGTGAAGCTTATATGATGAGCAAGAAATAGAGAAAGGCATTTCTACAAAAAAGTAGAAATAGAGTGAAGGATCCTTTAGATTTGATGCATGTTAACATGACGGGGTCACCTTATAGAACATGTAATTTACCACATGAGTTCAAAAGAAAGGATATTTTTATTATGTTGACTTAGTACAGTTTTTCAAAAACAAAAGGGGCCTATAAAACAAAAGAGATTTATTGGTGCTACAAATGGGGGTATGGGGTAGGGAAGGAGAGGGGGGATGTTAACCCCAACATGAAGAAAGCAAAAGGAAATAAAAAAGATGCAGGTCAAAGGCGGAAAAAAGGTAGCTCGACTGAAGAAAGAAGACGAGAAAAGGCCAAAAGTGTAAGGGCAACCATAAAAGTCCAAGGGAAATGCAAAAGGGGAAATGCGCATTTTAAAATATAAAGGCGCACCCTGAAATCTTGTAAAAGAGTGCCAAGCGGTGGAAAATCCGGAAAGCTAAAACAGAAGATAAAGACAAAGGCCAAGGCAAAGAGAAACAGAAGACAAAGGCGCACGAGGAAAAGCACAAGTCAAACTATTGTAAAAAAGTGCAAGCGCATCATGGTTTAATTCAAGGAGTGCCGGGCTCTCACCCGTGCAATTTGTAAAGGTAGACGGGTGGTGGAAAGAAAGCTAGGAAGATAGAAGGACAATGGAAAAAAGGGCCTAGGCTACGGCCGGCCATGTAAAAAAGGGAAAAAGGGGATGACTGCCCAAAAGGGATTTAGGGTTTTGTATATAAAGTTGAAAAGTGAATGAGAAGCTCATTCTTGTGTGTGGCCAAAAGTAGCTCTCCTCCT
Organism: Lygodium microphyllum; assembly: GCF_053477565.2. Lineage (NCBI taxonomy): Eukaryota > Viridiplantae > Streptophyta > Polypodiopsida > Schizaeales > Lygodiaceae > Lygodium > Lygodium microphyllum. Next base: position 107,793,297 of record NC_141145.1, read on the forward strand.
CTTCTTCTTCTTATTCTTGCTTGCTTGAGCTTGTGCTTGAGAGAGGGAGTGTGAGAGTGTGAGGGAGTGAGTGTGTGAGGGTGAGGGACTAAGAAGGAGAAGCTCTCCATCTTCTCCTCTCTTCTTCTCTTCTCTTCTCTTCTCTTGTCTTGCTCGCGGCAATGGAGCTTGGAGCGGGAGGATTAAGCTTGCTTGAAGCTTGCACTTGGATCGTGGAGCTACCGGAGTGCGCGGGAGAGGAGGTAACTCGAACGGCATGGAGGTAAGCTCACTACACCCGTAGATATGGATGGCGCATTGGTTATGTGAGAGGCAACCATTAGTGCTCGGCTTGAAACGCTTGAATGAATAAGCGGTCCGAGGGTCTTGGCGGTTGAGCGAAAGCTTCCACATTTTGGTTCCGTTGTCGGGACCAACGGATTCAAGCCTTGAGCGCTTGCGTGCTTCGAATCGAGCATCAAAGTAGGGTTTGCCCCGAACCGGTGCTTGAGATAGGTAGGAAGCGAGGGGGTTGAAGATGGTATTCGATCTCCTTGGCAAGTAGGTTTATTGTTTTCTTGAGATTTATGTTGTGAGATGGAGTAGTGTAGGTATTTATTTTGTGATTTGGAAGCATTAGAGTAGGAGAAAACAAATAAAAACAAAGAAAAATAAGCATTAGGGTTATTGTTGCAAAATAGGGCAGAAACAAGGCAAGAATCGTGCAAAAGTGGTAAAAAACTTACTTGTGATGCCTAAGGTCGGTGAATGAGTTATTGGGGGTGCCAATACCATACCTGGAAGAGGGTATAAGGGCCAGAAGTGGCAAGAAAGGCCACATTGTGCATTGCAGGGTTTCAAGAGAGCAGGAGAGAAGAGGAAAGCTTGGCGAGGAAATCCGCTTCGATCTTGGCATTAAGGAGATCGTCGGCTAGCCCAGGTAATTCTACACCTTCCCGTACAGTAGTAGGACCAATCTGGAGTTGCACAACAAGGGGGAAGATCCCCAACGCCCTGCACGTCGAATTTGGCGAGCTGCGGCAAAAACATGCGCGGCGTTCGGCGCGTCCGAGTCACGTCGACTCTGGTCTGAGGCCTAGACTCGGCCCTCGGACCACCCAGCCCACTCGGTCAAACCCTAGTCAGCCTCAGTCCGTCCGAGTCAACCCATCCAAGACTCAAATTCGACCCTAGGCCACATCCCACATTTGGCCCTCGGCCCAAGTGCCTCGGCCCCAACCGAGTGATCCCGTCCTAATCGTCTGAACTTCACCCTCGGCCCATGCGCCTCGAACCGTCCGAGTGACCCACTCGGACCCTGCAATTCGGACCTGTTAGGCCGAATTTAGATTGTCTCAAATTTTAGCCTGAAGATAGTGAAATTAACCGAGAAACCATATAGAGCAGAAACCATATCACAGATCCATTGCCGGGCGGGAATTGAGAGTAAGTGGTTCAAATTTGGCTATAAACAGTCCTCCAAATTGTGCATGGCTTTTACCGTAACGGCCTTGCGGGCCAGGGGGGACTGCCCCCCCCGGACCCCCGTAGAGGGGGCTTTGCCCCCCTCCGCACCTCCCCCAAGTAGGTTGGAGGGACAACGCGCGCCATGACAGGCCCTCCAAATTGGACCCTAGTGTAGTAATGGCTCTACACGAGCATGGATTCTCACTTGCAAAAGAGCAACCAAAAGCCCGTACCCGAATAGAGACAAACAGAGACCCTAGAACATCAATGGGCCAATCTAGCCATCAAGGGCAAAAAGGTCACATCATAAGAACACAAAGACATTGTGTTCATACCATATCTAGTCAGAGTGAAATGCAACATCAGCAAGCTACAAATGCCAAGATGACTAGACATGACACTCTTGATGAGAGATGTACCTTGAGTAGTGCTGTACAAATGACCTAAGACCTCAGTAGAGAATCTACGTCTGACTGCGCAGTTAGGGACTCAAAGGCATCTATTAGAAGGCTTAAATTTACAAGCTAAGACCCAAAAGATGAAGACATAGTACCACCTGCTTATCTTAGGGTCAAACTCACCACGAAACAAGAGTATACTATCGATGCTCTAATTGATGAAGGAGCAGATTTTAATATCTTGACCTATGAATCATGGACCCTACTAAGCCAACCAGAGCTCACATCGACTAGTGCAACTCTTAGCCCTTATGGGGGACACCCACAAGCACTCATAGGGAAGTGCAAAATCCTTGCAACAATTGAAACGGAAAGCTTGCCTATCCTATTTCATGTTCCTCCAAATAGTGCTAGCTGCGGGAAAGAAACCCTCCTAGGAAGACCCTTCAAAAGGGCGACCAAATGTGAGGCTGACTACGCAGCTCAGAGGATACACCTGACGCTACCGGGTGTGAGGATACACAACCTTTAGCAAGGGTGACCTCATCGAACCTCAAGGGAAAGGCAAGCAAGCTGCTGACATAACAGCCAAGCCTGCTGATGAGAGCAAGGACTTGTTGGAAGAGTTAATACAAGCACATGTCAAACAACGAGAACCAGTGAGTGTGGCTAGGCCTGGAACAAGAAGGTCAAGAGACAATGCCAAGGATGGGCTTTGGACTTACAAATATCATAGAAGACCCCAAAAGAAGCCCAAGTCTTATAGACGCAGGCATCAATGGAGGGTCAGCACAACGCCGTGATGGATATCCAAAGCGTTGCTACGTGCTCAAGGGTACTACGCAGGTAACCGATGGATTTGGATACCAAAATCCCTTGCTAAACCACTTCTGTCAGCTGAAGGCTAGAGTGCATCAAAAGCAACGAAGCACAGGAGGGGATCTAAGAGAAACTCTAGGTCTCGAAGCAAGAAACAAGACATGATTGTTCAAAAGAAAGAGCCTCAGTCTAGCATGCTAAATAGGCAGATGTCATATGTAGCCATTGAGCACGCACAAAAATCATTAGTGCCCCAAGAGCCTTTGATTCCCCAAGAGGATAGCAAGCATCATAGGCACAACATTGCTCAGGGCAAGGTTGAGCACTCAATAAAGCAAATAGCACAATCATCTAACAGCCACGAGAAAATCTTCAAGCCAGTGTCAAAGCCACTTAGGAGTCCTAAGTCTCCTGCACCCTCTTCCCCTACATGGACACAGGAAGCACAACACTCGTCAGGTGCGGCTATTCAATCCCAATCTCGAACTACATCAAAGCTTCCAAATGTCCAAGAGGCAGGACACGACACCATTCGTGGCTCTCGGCCCAAGGATATGCCTATGCAACCTAAGGTGGCTAGCTCAACTGATACTAGGCCTACACAAGGGAATGCTCTAAGAGCAACGACCACTCCTAATTGCCCTAAGGACTTGACACAGCAATCCACCAAGGGTAGCCAGCCCACTAAACTAGCTGCTCTGACTTCCAATCAGGAATCACAGTAGTCACAGCCCTTAGCCAGGACAAGACCCCTCGCGGACGGTATCCTTGGTAGTTTACCTATGGAAGAGGTGTCGCAACCAACTTCCTCGAAAACTCCAGCACTTCCAGAGTGCCTAAAGCCTAGGCTAGAGGAGTTAAACTCAAGGGAGTTGGTTGAAGGGATAGACTCTCCGAAAAGGGAGGTAATTGTGCTCTCACAACCTAGCAAGGCTATTCAGCAGGCCATGGCCATGTCCCGTAAGTACACACTAGAGGAAGAGAATGCTAAGGCCCAACCAAGCACATCAACGGTTGATCTAGTTCAGGGTCCTGAGTCGTTGAGCGATGCACCTTCATTGACCAAGAAAAAGAGGAGAAAACACAAAAGGCAACAACAATCACATGTGGGTGTGGGCCCCAAGAGCATTAAGATCAAGAGTGATGGGGAAATGGGGAATAAAGCATCGAGTCCATCCACCAAAGAACCTGTTAATGCCTCTCCTAATAGCGGTGAGCCCTCAGACGCACACGTGTACTCTGAAAAACCAAAGCAATCGTTGCCATCAACAGTTGCTTGCAACACTCTATCCACTGACAACAGAACTCGTATTGACCAATCAATAGTGGATACAACATCATCACAACAGGGTGACAAATCTATACCAGTCACATCTGAGAAGAACCATGACAAAATAGTAGCAAAACCTCAGGAGAAACGTGAGAACCCCAAGAGCATAAGAAATCCTAGCGCTGATCAATCTTGCTCATTTAGGCCTGAGCCCCCAGTCATGCTGAAGCCTAAGGAAACTCTTAGAACTTTGCATGAGATAGCAATCGAGCAAGCCCTCGTTGAACATAGAAGTGTCGCAGAATGCTTAACTGAGTTGGATGCTAAGCTCAAAGTGGTCGCACGTGTCTACGTCCTTACGAACATGGGCACAATCCCCAAGGAGCAGCTTGGAGATTACTTGACCTTTCCTCTATCATGGGAAGAACAAGAACATCTTAATGGGCACTATGACATGCTCCTGCATGAACGCATGCGACTCATCCCTGACGAGGAGGCTGACGAACTGCGCTTAACTGTCACATTCAATGAAATGCTCTGCTGATCGAATCTCGTAGACATAGAGCAACTAAAGTCACTGTCAGCAGGCTAGAGTTAATTTGAGCAGTGTTGGTGCGAAAGCCGTGTTGTAATGGCCGAACTAGGGGCTCAAATCATGACGGTCTCAGAAGAGCGATTGGCCAAATGGCGGTCTCAAAGAGACCCAACCTATGTGGCATAACTTCCCTTCGAGTGCTGAATGACATTCGGGGTATGGACTTAGCTGGAACTAGGCTACAGGACCCTTTGATTGATAAGGTTCTCACTGAGGAGGAGTTACATATTGCCAGTAGACTTGGTCAAGGTTCCATGGTACTCGACATGGCAAAATATCTATCAGTATTAAGTAAGCTCCCCCGAATACTAGATGCGTGTGCCACGCTCCAGTATAACCCCGAGTTCTACACTTGGTTCTTATCCTCGTGAAGTGACATGGATTCATAAATATGTATATAAATAAACACCGCTTTTTGTGTCACCGTGTATAAACAATGTCAACACACACAAGCAATGCTAGTCAAGCGTAGGGAGAAGAGTGGGGTCAGATAAACTAAGCTCCTCAAGTCCTCCTCTCATTGTCAAGATTGTGGGAGAGAAGGAAGGAGTCTCGCTTGAAGCTTTCTTGCTTGCACAATGGGGGAAGATACACAAGGGTGGAGGCTGAAAACAGTTTTCCTCTTCTTAGTTTTGTAAGCCAAAAGAACTCTAGTACAAAGAAATAGAAGAACCCTCTATATGGGTCTCAAACCAAACTCAACTAACTAAGGTGGTATACTAACTGAGCCACGAACTAGAGTAGATAAGGATAGCTATCATGTAGCTATTATTCATGGGCAGTGTACCAACCGCGTCTGCAATTGACAAGTCGGTGACATAAATACACAATGGTCACCCTGGCGTATCACGAGTGGAGCTCGATATCTCAACACTCCCCCTCAAGCTCAATCCCAATTCCTGCACACCAAGCAGGTCTCTGAACTTGCGCAGCTTCTCTGCGCCCAATGCCTTCATGAATATGTCAGCTACCTGATCCTCTGTGCTGACATAAACTAGATCAATAAGACCTAGTAAAACCCTCTCTCGCACATAGTGATAATGCACCTCAATGTGCTTTGTTCTAGCATGATAGACTGGGTTATTTGCCAAGTGTATACTACTCATGTTGTCACAATAAATGACAACTGGTCCATCTGTAGACTGATGCATATCATAAAGTAGCTTATGCAACCAAGCTACCTCACATGCAGCCATTGCTGCACCCCTGTACTCAGCCTCTGTGCTCGACAAGGCAACTGTAGGCTGTTTCTTGCTGCTCCAAGTGACTGCAGCACTCCCAAAAGAGAATACATATCCACTGGTAGATCGTCTATCAGAAATACTACCAGCCCAATCAGCATCAGTGTATCCATGCAACTGTATCTGAACCCCAGTCCCATAAAATAGTCCATACTGCAATGTGGACTTCACATACCTGAGTATGCGTCTAGCCGCATCCAAATGCGGTTTCCTTGGAGCCTGCATAAACTGACTTACCAATCCAACAGCATAGCTCAAATCTGGCCTGGTAATAGTCATATAAATCAAACTTCCTACTATGTGTCTGTACATAGTAGGGTCTTCTAGAAGCTCACCTGCATCTATGCTCAGCTTCACATTCTGCTCCAAAGGAACTGAAATAGACTTACAGCCTGTCATCCCATATTTGGACAGCATCTCCAATCCATACTGCCTCTGCAAGAGCTGAATCCCACTTGGTGATCTAATCACCTCAATGCCCAAGAAATAACGCAGCTCTCCCAAATCTTTCATCTCAAACTTCTGCTTCAATAGCATTTTCACATGAAGAATATCTTCATCACTGTCACCTGTCATAGTCAAATCATCAACATAAATGACAAGTAGCATAATACCTTTCTCTGTTTTTCTCACATAAAGTGAGAAATCTGCCTTGGAAATCTGAAAGCCAATAGTGACAAGATACTGTCCTATCTTGTCAGACCATGCTCTAGGTGCTTGCTTCAAGCCATACAAGGCTTTCTTCAACCTGCAAACAAACTTAGGATGAACAGCATGCACATAACCTGGTGGCTGCTCCATATAGACCTCTTCTTGCAAATCACCATGCAAGAAGGTATTCTTTACATCCATTTGATGTAAAGACCATCCCTTTGATGCAGCCATAGCAATGACTGCTCTTACGGTTGCCATCCTTGCAACCGGACTGAATGTTTCTTCATAGTCAATGCCATATGTTTGTGCATACCCCTTGACTACTAATCTTGCCTTGTATCTATTCACAGAACCATCTGCATTGTGCTTCACCTTATAAACCCACTTACAGCCAATTACATTTTTACCTTTAGGCAAAGGTACCAATTTCCATGTAGCATTTGCTTCCAAGGCATCCATTTCTTCATCCATGGCTTTCTCCCATTTTTCTTTTCCCATGGCTTCCTCAAAAGAAGTGGGTTTTGGTTCCTGTATCACTTTAACCATATATGCATAGTGAATGGCTGTAAATCCATCATATTTCAGCCTATCCACAAGATACCTAGCTCTCGTAGACCTGCGCAAAGTAGGTTCACTCCCAGGTGCTCTCAAAACATCCCTGGTCTTCCTTACTCCAGGTGTAACAATAGAAGGAATACCCAACTCATCATCAATGCTCTGTTCTGAGCCACTGGATTCACCATCCACATAAGAGTGACCTGCATTCACATCAAACATGGACTGATCAACCTTCTCTTTTCCTTTTCGTGATACCTGCATACCACTATCTGCATTACTTTAAGAAGATTCTCCTGATCTCAATCTGCTGCCTGTCCATGGTGAAGAATGTGAACCACTGCTAGAGGACGCTCCAGGTCCACTAATATTTTGTGACTGCTGCTGTGAATTCTGTGCAGCATTACCATTTTGTGCATCTACATCATCAATCACATTTACTGGTTTATACCAGCTACTCATCTCATCAAAAACAACATCTCTGCTCACTGTAAACTTACGAGTAGAAGGGTTATAACATCTATACCCTTTTTGCTGCAGAGAGTAACCAATAAAGATGCACTTCTCAGCTTTTGGATCCAACTTGGATCTCAACTCATCTGGCACATGTACATAGGCAATGCAACCAAAAATTTTCAAATGAGAAATATCTGGTTTCCTACCAGTATACCTCTCCTCTGGAGTCATTCCATGTATTGCTGCAGTGGGAGTCCTGTTCATTATGTAGACTGCTGTAGCAACTGCTTCAGCCCAATAAAAATCAGGCAAGTCTTTTTCATTGAGCATGGCACGAGATACCTCTCCAATATGCCTGTTTTTCCTTTTTGCAATTCCATTTTGTTGTGGGGTATAACTACATGAATATTGCTGCTTTATGCCATGCTCCTGCAAGAACTTTGCAAACTCATTTGAGAGGTACTCTCCCCCTCCATCTGACCTTAGGCATTTTATTTGCAGACCTGTTTCTTTTTCAGCCATAGCTTTAAGGGTTTTGAAATGCCCAAAAACTTCACTTTTCTTTTTCGTAAAATACACCCAAACTTTTCTGCTATAGTCATCAATAAAAGTGACAAAATAATGACAGCCTCCAAGAGATGCAGCTTTAGTAGTCCACACATCAGAGTGGATTAATTCCAATGGCTTTTCACTCTCTTGAACATGTCTAGGAAATGGTTTCCTTGCCTGTTTTCCAAACTGACAGGCTTCACATACCTTATGCATTTCTGCAACCTTGAATTTTGGCAATCCTGCAACAATATTTTGGGCCTGCATTGATTTAAGTCGCTGTACATTAACATGACCAATGCGTTTATGCCATATATCAATATCTGCAACTACACCGGTCCCATGTGCAAACATTGCTGCACTCAATTGAGACATGTCTGCATCCAACGTAAACATTCTGCCCTTCTTCTTTCATTTTGCTATCAAGCGACCTTTATTTTTCATATCCTCAACAAAGCATCCATGAGGATTAAATCTGACCTGCAAGCCCTGCTCAACCATTTGACCGACAGAAACCAGATTCTTGGTGATATTCGGGACATGAAATACATCAGACATGTATTTCTTTTTCCCATCCTGCATAGACAAGGGAATTTTTCCAATCTGCACAATAGGATGTGCAGTATCATCACCAGTCTCCACAAATCCTGGTTTTTCCATTTTCCTTGCATTCTCCATCCATTTTGCATGACCTGTCATGTGGTTTGATGCACCTGAGTCAACATACCATACATAATTGCTTTCTTCTGCACTTGTCACAGAATTATTCATGTGCTTCACCATGAACAAATGCTCATTTCTGTCATCACCCTGTCTGCTAGAAGATGCATAATTTCCTTGTTGCAGTTTTTCATTCATGATGTCATTCTGCTTTTTATAGCAGTCTTTAGCCATATGACCCATTTTACCACAGTAGTAGCATTCAACATTACTGTTTGCATTTTGGTCTCTTTGCCATCCACCACGACCTCTTTGGCTCCCCCTGCCTCTAGAGTTACCATGTCCTCCTCCATAGGATTGGTTTTCTTGAGTTTGCTGCATATTCTGATTTCTACCACGGCCTCCATATCGGCCTCCTCTACCTCTGCCTCTACCTCTTCCAGCATTTGAGTAGAAGACAGCTTCTTTTGAAGTTCCACCTGAAGAAGATGCACCACCATTTCTTTGCTCCTCAGAAATTAGAAGAGCAATCAGCTCCTCAAAATCAGGAAATCTTTCACGAACTGAAATGGATGTCCGAAACTGTGCATAATCCTTTCCTAGACCATTCAAGGTCACAGAAACTAAATCATCATCTTCCACTGGTGACCCAATGGAAGCAAGTGCATCTGCAATCTTCTTCACCTTCATGTGGTAGTCGTTGATGCTCATATTTTCTCTTTGCACATTGTGCAACTCTTGCTTGAGCTGCATTTTCCTGGCTTGCGTAATTGTGCTATACATTTTTGACAAAGTATCCCATGCCTCCTTTGGCGTACTTGCATCCTGAATATGCACAATCATAGAGTCTGAAATGCTGATAGACAGCCAATACATAACTTTCTTGGCTCTCTCATGCCATGCTTTAAATGCCTGCATTTGCTGTTGATTGGGAACATCAGGAAGAACTGGTTCTTCTTCATTTCCTGCAACAAATTCCTAATATCCTTTTCCCATAAGGAAATTTGTCATTCTAAACTTCCATGCTTGGAAGTTGTTCTTGTCAAGCTTTTCAGTGACAATCTGTGAAAGAGAATCAGATGCCATTACAGAACACTGCAAAAAATTCTGTCACTGCAAAAAACACAGCTTCACCCTCACAAGGGAAAATCTGCAAAACTGGCGAAAGTGGTATTTGACCACACAGTCACTTCCTAGTGACGATTTTGCATCAACAGGCAACATGGATGATTCTGTAACTCCCAATGTCTCTGCGCATAAGCATACGATGCAATTTCTACAGTAACTTTTTACCGACCTGTAGAACAGTGGCTGCATAGCATAAAACTGGGCCTTTTTCTGAGTGCGTGCAGAGAACTTCCGCCTCCAAAATAGGCCCCGAAATGGCCTCAAATCAAAAAAACAAGGTCGCCCAAGGCTAAAGCCCTCTCCCGCAGCATATACTGCCCTCTTGCTTCTCCGCGAAGGGCATCTCAACCTGAGACAATACACTCCTGCACTTTCCGGCTATGCTACCTGCAGAGATCTGCTCCCAAAACAGAAAATGAAAGCAACATTGCTCCTCTTACCAGAACACCGCGAGCTTGGCTTGCTTTCTTGAGCTTCTTACCACGAACAAGGCTCTGACACCATGTCAAGATTGTGGGAGAGAAGGAAGGAGTCTCGCTTGAAGCTTTCTTGCTTGCACAATGGGGGAAGACACACAAGGGTGGAGGCTGAAAACAGTTTTCCTCTTCTTAGTTTTGTAAGCCAAAAGAACTCTAGTACAAAGAAATAGAAGAACCCTCTATATGGGTCTCAGACCAAACTCAACTAACTAAGGTGGTATAGTAACTGAGCCACGAACTAGAGTAGATAAGGACAGCTATCATGTAGCTATTATTCATGGGCGGTGTACCAACCGCGTCTGCAACTGACAAGTCGGTGACATAAATACACAACGGTCACCCTGGCGTATCACGAGTGGAGCTCGATATCTCAACACTCATCACACATTTTAAAACTGTGTGACCAGCCCCACCTTCAAGTGAAGGACATGCAACCCACATTGCCGCCATAGGAAGCCTTGACCAACTACGCTGACGGTGTAGACAGGGTGTAATCCCTTCCAAAACACCTGCTTCCCTTTTTGGTCTATCCTTTTGAGGATGTGCCCTGTTCCACTCCACGACAACCAGTCCACGCGATTTAGCATAAACTAATATCCGCTAATGACTGGAGGCAACGCAAACATCAGCATGGGGGCCATTCCTCTACAACAAACACTGCATGCCTCACCCTTCCCCTTCTTGTCATATGCACTTCATAAACCACACTAAAATCCCTTCCATGCAAACCGTTGTATCCTATATCCAGGTCTAACCATTGGATTGCGCCTTGCAGGCCTCCTTTTTTGGCAGAACGCATGGAGAATCATGGAGATCTGGGATGCAAAGACGCTCTTTGCAAAAGATGGGAGCATGTGGTACGCGCCCCTCCACCGGAGCGCTATGTGCCCACCATCAAGAGGTACGACACTGTCCAGGGCGAAGGCCGAAGAATCCTCGAGTCAAGAAAGCCGAGACTCAAAACCCGCAACAGGTGGCAACACTAGTGGCACGAACCCCCAGCTCACGCTCGGGCCCCAAATGCTCAAGGGCAAAAAGGGCAGCTCGGGAAAGAAAAGAATTTAATGAATTGTTTAAAGACATTCTGGAGATGGTAGCGGGTTGAGACTACACCACTCATGTCCCGGCACAAATAGAGTAGCCCCATGCTATATAAAGGGCTTATCAAATGCTACCTGGCCATAACTTTTTGTCTTTAAAAGGTTAAATGTTGACATGTTTCCGAATTGTACAAACTTTTCATATTTGCGTTTAATATATTTCATGTCTTTAGCAAAAGAAAAAGCTACTCAAGCACATGTGATAAATGTCTAAGTCAACACCATAGAATTCAGATAAGTGATGTCTCCTTGCATTACATTGGTTTATTATAGTTGCGGCAAAGACCATGCATGTATTCTCATGAAGCGACAAGTGGATACAGGATGAGACAGGTCTTTGCGCGAAAGTGTTCAATGCTTGATCACCGCAAGACCATCGACCCCACAAGGAGCCGCGGCAAAGCCACGCTGCCGAAAGCACGAATCACCCTTGCCAATCGCCCACACCGCATGGGCCACGCTCCCTTTCTGGGTCAAGCTCTATAGTTGGCTCACGGCAATCGTTACCTCAATTGTGCCAACATCGCATGTGTCACAAGGAGGTTTGCAATATCTCAAGTGTATCTCCCATTTCACCAACTGCTTCTCTAACAACGAGGCTAGGGCGCAACCATCATTGTACTATCCATTTTCTGCGCCTTCAAAGCTTGACATTGTCCAACCCATTGAAAGGCTGATAGCCTCAACATATTGTAATGGTTGTACTCAGGTTAGTCCAAAAAAAAGAAAGAAAAAAGAGATAAGAAGCACCCACGATCACAGCACAGCACCTAGGGGTCCTCAATTTAGGTATGTCTAGTGACCTTGGTCGACTGGCTTCATCCCTAGTCCCCTAGCCCCTTACCATCACCCACAATTGTTTAGGGCACATCAAGAGCAGGACATACCTGGGGAGCTTGTCTCGCCTATGGTTAGACCTGTCAACCTGACCCACTTGCACAACTCTCTCTTGCACTCTACCTTAGTACCATTGCAATCAGTGGTGATACGCACAGCACGATTGGCCATGAAAAGTACACCGTACTCATCAACCAAGCCCACTAGTTTCCAACTACTGAAAATGCGGTGTCCTTGTATTCAATTATGCTATGTCGTGCAGTCACAATGCAAAGGATGTCTCATATACCTTCATGTATACTTCTTCTCAACATCGACAACTTTGCTTCATCCACGCATTGTGATGAGAAACTCGCCCGCGGTCTTCTAACTACGTAATATCTAATATGCACGAGCACTCACATAATATCTGCACCAAAGTATATACACAGTTTGGGTCCTCAAGTGTAGGACAATACTCCAGGCTTGCCTTAGAGTTCGACCTGTCTCCCAAACTAATCAAAATATGTCTTGTGCACGATAAGAAGACTAGCACTACCCCTTAAGGAGAGACCACATGAGAGGTTTTCCAATTGTAGGTATTGAAGACTCCAATGAAGGTGTTGTTCGCTCTTCATCAACACTCAACTTTGAATTCCTAACCCCCTCAAAGAACAGCCCTACCACCAACTCCCATTGCCCTACCACCTACCACTTACCCACCAATGTGCCCCCAATGATCTTCCTCCCCACCACTAACAATACTCCATCATGGCAACCACAAGCGTCCTTGTCACCCACGTCTTCGGTGCATGCTACAGCTTGCTACCTACCACGGTGAGTGCCATGGGATTGGCACTCGTCTAGGAGGGGGGTAATGTTAACCCCAACACGAAGAAAGCAAAAGGAAATAAAAAAGATGCAAGTCAAAGGCGGAAAAAAGGTAAGGCGCATTTTAAAATATAAAGGCGCACCCTGAAATCTTGTAAAAGAGTGCCAGGCGGTGGAAAATCCGAAAAGCTAAAACAGAAGATAAAGACAAAGGCCAAGGGAAAGAGAAACGGAAGACAAAGGCGCACGATGAAAAGCGCAAGTCAAACTATTGTAAAAAAGCGCAAGCGCATCATGGTTTAATTCAAGGAGTGCCAGGCTCTCACCCATGCAATTTGTAAAGGTAGACGGGCGGTGGAAAGAAAGCTAGGAAGATAGAAGGACAATGGGAAAAAGGGCCTAGGCTACGGCCGGCCATGTAAAAAAGGGAAAAAGGGGATGACCGCCCAAAAGGGATTTAGGGTTTTGTATATAAAGTTGAAAAGTGAATGAGAAGCTCATTCTTGTGTGTGGCCAAAAGTAGCTCTCCTCCTCCTCTTCTTCTTCTTCTTGCTTGCTTGAGCTTGTGCTTGAGAGAGGGAGTGTGAGAGTGTGAGGGAGTGAGTGTGTGAGGGTGAGGGACTGAGGAGGAGAAGCTCTCCATCTTCTCCTCTCTTCTTCTCTTCTCTTCTCTTGCTCGCGGCAATGGAGCTTGGAGCTTGGAGCGGGAGGATTGAGCTTGCTTGAAGCTTGCACTTGGATCGTGGAGCTACCGGAGTGCGCAGGAGAGGAGATAACTTGAACGGCACGGAGGTAAGCTCACTACACCCGTAGATATGGATGGCGCGTTGGTTATGTGAGAGGCAACCATTAGTGCTCGGCTTGAAACGCTTGAAAGAATAAGCGGTCCGAGGGTCTTGGCGGTTGAGCGAAAGCTTCCACAGGGGAGGGAAGTCAATACTTAGACTTGGTTTTTGCATGTGTGTGTGTATGTGTGTGTTTCCCCATTTAGCTATAATATGCCATTCCTAGGTAGTTTTTATGCCTTATGTCTTCTCTTGGAGGATTCATCATGGATAAATTGGAATCATTTAAGTGCAGGGGAGGGGGTTTTTCTCTATAATGTATTAAGAGACATTATAACACACACACACACACACACACACACACACACAAGGAGAGCTAAGTCTACCCTTTTCATTTCCTCCCACCCATCCCCCTATCCTACCCCCCACTCCACCACACATACCCCCCCCCTCTCCCTCTCTTACTTTTGAGGTTGGAAGGGGGAATTAATGGGAACATGTGCATCCTGTCCAGAGGCTTCTCCTTCTCTCTCTCTCTCTCTCTCTCTCTCTCTCCATATGGGTTAAAGTAACATAGTCTTTTCTTTATGAAAAGGAATACATAGACAGAATAGATCTACGAAACTCTTTATCTCTTTCTACTATATTAATATCTATTCTAACAACTTATACATACAGCTTTCTATGCAAATTTAGGTACAAGTCATGTTCTTCCTTTTTATGTATTACATGGCACTCTTTGTATTTAAATACCCCCATATTTATTAGTATTTACTTATGCCTATTGCATTTAGTCCTTATGTAAACCACTACATTAGGATTATACAAATGCTTCCATCATTTAGTAGATTGGTTCAACATACACATATAAATACATGTGCATGTGCATGCAAACACATATACATTTACAAAAATGGACTAGTTAGTATAGATTTATATATATATACATACATGGGTTCCCACACACACAGAAAGAAATGCTTTTTTTATTTTCTACTTCTCTATGATACACATAGAGACACATACACATGCATAATGTGCTTAATAGTACCTCCCCTATATATGCGCATACACAATCTCACTCACACACATTATTGGGTGCCCACACACTTATTGTCACACAAAGTACAAGCTCTTGCAGTTTGGTTTTCTCTTTATTCCCTTGTCCAACCTACTTTTGCATACACGCTTATGCAATTGATTTACTTTTCCAAAGTATGTTGGCACCTCACCCCCATTTAAAACCTCATGCTTACATTCAAACTTAAAGTTGCACATAAACATACAATCCAATACACATTCAATACAAGAGTATTGACATGGTACTATTATATAATGATGTACAAAGCATACATACATGTCAAGGTCGTCCACACACACACACACACACACACACACACACACACACACACACACACACACACACACACACACACACACACACACATGTTGAAAAATAGACAAATGATGTATGCACTAGGAAGAGCTATCCTGAATCCCATATGCACAGTGAGGAAAGTGGAGCAACCCAAACTTTATAAAGCATTATACTTGAATATGAAATGAATACAATGTCATGATGCTTTGTACTTTTAGTTAAGTATCTTATCATTGTTGATCCTACACAAGATTATGTTTATGAGTCCAAGCTTCCATCTTGGAACCTAATTCACTTGTGTAACAGTTTGTCTCTACTTGTCCATGTCATTATGAGTTTGGTCTTTATTTTTCATCCACCATAGCTTGTGTCATGCTCTAGATTTGCATCTTATGACATGGTATCAGAGCCCAGTCGGGCATGGCTTAGCTTATCTCCATCTCTTTCCAGCTCGGGTTGAGCGCGCTGGATCTCATCTCCAACTTCATTTGCAATTCTACCTTCAATAAAGCTTCCATGGCAGCCATAGCCAACAGTACCCTATTAGCTTGTAGCTTTTATATCTTTCTCCACAGGCCAAATTTCTCTGGACTTCCTTCTAGAGAAGTGTTTTCCTACTTCTACAGTTCCTCTCTTATACCTCAATCATTGATATTGAGCAACTATTGCCTTAGCATTGCATATTTTCGAAGTTGTTGCCATGTCTGGTCTGGACAACAACACCCACCTGACTTGGAAGGGTTGTATCTCCACATAGAGGCCATATCTCTCCAAGGTCTCTTCTTAGAAGCCATTTGTGAACTCTAGATGCTCCTACTTGGCACACTACAGTGAGACATTGGCCCCCCAACTGCTTAGCATTGAGAAAATTGGAAGATGCTGGCTACGCCTGGCTTCATTCGAATAGTCGATTCTTTCTCACCGTAGAGCGATTCTCGCCGAGATAATAGGGCTTCTGTAGAGCTTGAAAAGAGCTACATTTCCATTAAATTTTTTTTGGAAATTATCCAATGTAGCTCATGAAATAAGAAAAAAACTAGACCTTTGTCTAAACCCTAATCCAAGAAGCCATAGCCAAAGCTTCAAAATTTAACATTCTTCAAAGTTTCTTCTCATTGAAGTCATCAACAGTGATTTTAATCACTAAGCAATACTCTCTGAAGTTCATTACTATTGTGGAAGTGCCCCAGGAAGCTCAAAAGCCATCCATGAACTTCGTGAGAGAAAGCAAATCAAGTATCAACTAGTATCCATTAACATTCAAGTAGTGTCAATTTGACATTGATTCTCTTGTGTCTCTTGACACATTAAAATACAATCTTTTGCAGGTTAACTGAAGTTTAGCAACATGGCAGAGCTTGAGCAAATAGCTAAATTCAATGGTGAAGGATTTCATGCCTGGAAGGAGAAGACCATGTATCACTTGATGCGAAAGGACTTATGGGACCTGTTTGAAGATGATGCAGATAGCAAGAGGGAAGATGATGAAGACGGGTTCATTGAAGAAGACCAGCTCAAAACCAAAGAATAGAAGAAAATGAATAACAAGGCACTAGGCATCATTGCGTGCGGACTAAGTGATGATGTGCTACATCATATCTCTAGCATTAGAAATGCTAGAACCACTTGGGAGGAACTTGACAGAATGTTTGGTACCCAAGCAAAGAACTCAAAGGTAAAACTACTCATGTAGTTTTATAAACTAGATATCAAAGGCAGTGCTTCTATGACCACACACATTAACAAGTTCAAGAGCCTAAAAACCCATCTTGCAACTCTTAAGAAGAATATTGATGAAGATGAAGCAATCGCTGTACTGCTTGCAAGTGTAAATAAGGATCCATATGAGAACCTTGTGTCCACTCTAAGTAATGTTCCCAATCTCTCACTCAAAGATATTGAGCACTCACTGCTTGATGGAGAAAGCAAATGTAAAAACAAAGATGTTAAAGAGATGATCTCAGGGGAAAATCTCCTATACACCAAAGGAGCTACTGGACCCAAAGGAAGAGGTCGAGGATTTAACATCGACAACAAAAGTCAGATGCAATGTCTTTATTGTGGTAAGACTCGCCGTATTGCTAGTGAGTGCTTTCACAAGAAAAGAGCATAACATATGTAGAATGACCACTGCCAAGGTCAATTCATGATTGGAGAAGAAGAGAAAGAAACTTTCGCTACCATCAACAACTCTGATAGATTGTTCTAAGGAATCTGGTTCCCATAGTGGATGTAAAAACCCTACCAAGATGTAAAGTTTCAAGCCTTAACTTGACTAGGCTGCCAAAGAGCTAGTCTCCTGGTCCATGTACACATGCGGGGGGGCAAAAGCCAGCAAGGGTAGAGACTCATGATTTGAGGGGGGGTGTTGAAAAATAGACAAATGATGTATGCTCTAGTCCTAAATCCCATATGCGCAATGAGGAAAGTGGAACAATCCAAACTCTATAAAGCATTGTACTTGAATATGAAATGAATACAATGTCATGATGCTTTGTACTTTCAGTTAAGTGTCTTGTCATTGCCAATCCTACACAAGATTGTGTTTATGAGTCCAAGTTTCCATCTTGGAACCTAATTCCCTTGTGTAACAGTTTGTCTCTACTTGTCCATGTCATTATGAGTTTGGTCTTTATCTTTCATCCACCATAGCTTGTGTCATGGTCTACACACACACACACACACACACACACACACACACACACACACACACACACACACACACACACACACACACACACACACACACACACACACACACACACATGCTGAGCCTCTCAAAAGCACACACACTTATTTATCCATATATGCACTCCAATTTCTTTTTTGACACATATTATACATCCAAAAACATACAACATCATGCCCAATAATTGGGAGCCTAGGCATGTATTTGCTCCCTCGTATCTATACTATACACTCTCTTATTATTTAGCAATTTCACAAACCTAAAACCAAACCTACATGGTAGCTATAAAATCCTTGCAAATTTCAGATATTCTATTCTCTCTATTTAGTCTTGGAAAGCTTTGAAGTATTGAATGTTTAAAGCAAAGCTTAAAAAAGAAACCCACTTATATATGGGGAGACTCTTAAAATGGCAAACGAGTACATCACTAGAGCTCTTCTCTATCTGTCTATCTCTCCCTCTCTTTCTCAAATAGAGCTCATGATGGTCACATTTTATGCCCTTTTCAATGTGTGTGTGTGTGTGTGAGAGAGAGAGAGAGAGAGAGAGAGAGAGAGAGAGAGAGAGAGAGAGAGAGAGAGAGAGAGAGAGAGAGAGAGAGAGAGAGAGAGAGAGAGAGAGAGAGAGAGAGAGAGAGAGAGAGAGAGAGAGAGAGAGAGAGAGAGAGAGAGAGAGAGAGAGAGAGAGAGAGAGAGAGAGAGAGAGAGAGAGAGGGGAACCAAGGGAGAAGGTAGGGAAAAATTGGATGACATGGTGAGTATGTGTGTTGCCTAGTCATCAATTATGTAGGCGTGGCCGTAACTTTTTACTTAGCTTGACTTGGTCAGTGAATTTGTTAACCTACATGAAGTGTGGATCTTAGAAAAGGGTAGAGAGATAGAATATTGACGAGGGCCAAAGAGAGGCAAATGGCTTAACATTTTTCGATTTATGAGAGTCTAGTGTAAAGATGTAAGAAAACCAAAAGAGGGGCAATGCAAATTTATTTGAATTTTGTAGATACAAAGCAACAAAATCCCTTTCAAAAACCAAGCACACCTTCTTTTTCCCCAAACTAGGCATATCCAAGAATAGCTTGAATCTCTTCTCATCCTCCATAACATCCTATGGGTGGAGCTGAGTAGCATATGTGAAGTGAAGGTAGGGTAGACAAAGAAATTTCCATCCAAATGACCATTGGTGTCCATCGTGCTAAGGAGGCTTGTGCTTGGGAGAGGAAATCTGACAAGAAGCCAATGGCAACCTATGCTAACTTCTGATAGGAGAAGAATAAGGATGTCATGTCTCTTTGGGCTTAACATCAACCACTTCTTCCACAATAACCTTTGTAGATGTAGGGGTGCTGAATGCATGGGGAAAGGCACTACTCATTTGAGAGCTTGGCAAGGGTAGCCAATCTTTTTGCAAGAGCATGGTACACCATGTTGGGTATGATATTGCACTAGATATGATGACAACAAAGGAAATAATAGATGATGATGATGAGTCATGGATGTGGGGTTCAACTCAACAATGTAGCATGCTCCATGAACAAGAGCAGGAGCTCCACCAAGCTCCTTCCATCAGATGCCTTGCCCTTGTAAGTAGGCCTCACCAAGAAGGATTTCTTTGTGCTCTTCTTTGTTGCATTCTCCTTCTTCCTACTGTGTAGGTTGGGCAAGAAGAATAAGAATTCCATGCCATCCATATCCTTAGCATGGGTGAGTCATGGCCATCATAGTGCTTGCAAGTAAGTGCAACCCCCATCTCTCTCTCTCTCTCTCTCTCTCTCTCTCTCTCTCTCTCATGAAGGTCTTCACTAAGCTTATGTAGATGATTAGATTATGTCAGTTTATGATCTTCATTTAGCATAGAGCCAAATGCAATGGGTGATAATCTCTCTCTCTCTCTCTCTCTCTCTCTCTCTCTTTTTGGGAGAGTAGGAAGGACGTCAGTTGAGGTGGAGTAGGCTTAGAGCTTTGTGGCCATCATCAATAAACCTAGAGATTATGGCATGTCTTCTTTGATCATCTCATTCTTTTCCTAGAAGCAAACAATTGTGGTTAGAGGACTAGCAAACAATTGTAGTCCTGGCATATTTAGGTTAGAGGACTCTATATGTGTCTATGAAGGCTCTAAAAACACTTTGCAATCACTTATCACTCATGTCCATTCCCATTCTCCAAATGATTCTTCCACCCCCACCCCATGTTTATGTAGCACAACATGCCTGCAAGCTATCTCCTCTCTAGGTTGTACAACAAAAGGCATGAGGATTTGACTCTACTATTGCATTCTCATGTTTTTGGAAAAATTATTTGCTTGCTAGATGTAATGGCTATGGGTATGCTTGGTGAAGAACATTTATCCCCAACTCATCGATTTGTGAGGTCTTTGTATGCACCCAAGAGAATATGCTACATAGCTAAGACTTTGTGCACCCAAAGGGTGGGCTATAGGGCTACATAATAGCAAAAGGGGTTCCACAGAAGGATTAGATTTCAAATAAATGCTGTATAGAGGAAATATTTATCTATAGCTCTGTTATCTTTCAAAATGGCTAGAAAGACTTGATCAACTTGCAATAGACATCACATCTCTTGTGATATCGGATGGCTTGAACTGAATATGGATAGATGAAGGATCTAGTTATATTGATAGCATCATTCCATATGTATTCTTTTGATTACGATATTGCATATACCTCCTCTTTTGCTAGATTTTTAATGGTTTTTTCCTGATAAGCATGCTGTTATGTCTTAGGGGCCAATAGAGGCTAATGGCATGATTCATCTACCAACATGTCAAGGAGGGCAATTGCTATAACTATGTGCTTAAGGACATATGCTATATCTTAGAACATAACATGATAATACGATGAGCCTCTTACAATTGCATGCTAATTCTTTCATAAGCATTAGGTACACCTCTTTTGCTAGGTTTTCTATGGTTTTTGAATAATAAGCATGTTGCTGTGGCTTGGAGTTTGATAGAGGCCAATTGAATGGGCTTAAGGAGGAAAATTGCTATAAGTATGTGCTTAGGGACAAATGGTATAGCCTCTTACAATGCATACTAATTCTTTCTTAAGCATTAAATACACCTCCTTTTTTGCTGGCTCTTTTATGGTATTTGCCTAATAAGCATGTTGCATTAGAAGGTATAGCACAGTAGGTTCATTATTTAAATCCCAAGCATTCCCTTATTTAGGATTTTTAAAGAACTTTATGGTTAATATCTTTGAGTGCATTGTTTATAGTAAAGCATGCACTCACATTAGTCTACTTTAGTTGCTTATTCACCATGTTTTTATTGTTGTTTCAGATTGCTTGTTTGCAAGAAATGTATATTTTAGTTATAACATTCTAAGAAATCAGTCCTAAATTTGAAATTTTATACTTTTTAGTTTTAGTCTTTGCAATACATTTTTTGGAAGATTTACCTTGAGTTAATATAGTAAGGGATATACTATGAGCTCCTCAAAAGTAATATGTACATTATTACTAGCACTTACTATGTGAGCATTTGCTCATTTTTTAATGGTGTATCGACTTAAGTTGTTTTAAGTAGGAATACTTTTTTTAGAAATTTACATATGAAACAAAAGCATATGAAATGGCTAGGCAAGTCCTTAAAAAGTTTTTGCATTCAAGTATATGAAAGGTGATTTTAAGCCCAAAGTAACGGCCATGTGAACTTGCTTTCCTATGATAGAATACTTTATTTGCCACGAGTCCTAGTGCTCTTTTCAACACATGATATCTCTTGTAAGATTGTTTTGATTTATGTGTCTAAGGCAGAGGTATGTACTTTCCTTTTCATATTATTAAAGTATGGATAGAAGTAAGAAGAAGCTCTATTTCAAAAGTGTATTGCGAATGGGTGTCTATTGGAAATCCTTAAATGAGATTGTCTTGTTGCTAGCCCATAGTGTAACTTTGTTTATAAATTGTTTCTAGATGATGTGAAGGACTAGGACAAGTTCTTATCATAAAACTAACATTTACAATTATGTTGTTGACTTTTTTCCTCTAGGTTTTTATCTAACAAAGTCCTTATTAGTTAAGATTATTCAAGTGGTTAAGCTCTCACCTAAAGGCATTTATAGTTTGTTCAAATGGCCTTGCACTTTTCTCTTTTTAAGACTATGATAGCATGAAGTTTTTTTCCATATATACATTTGGTGATTTAAGTGATTTAGTAACATCTTAAGGTTATTTTTACTAATGGAAGCACATAAGTCATCAATATATATTTATTAGCATACTAACATGAGTTGATGTATGTAATGAGTTAGGAATACTCTTTTGGGATTCAATTGATCTCTTGAAAGTGTCGAATGCCTAGTATTTATAAATTTGACCACCATTGATCATGGCATCCAGGTCCCACATCTTGCCAGCTTAGCATTGATCATGGTGTCTAGGTTCCATGTCTTGCCCATAAAGCATTGGCCATACCATTATATCTTGGAGGAATTTTGTAGATGATAGTCCCACAAGATGTGCTCTTGGAAGGATAGACTACATGTATGGAATTTGACCTTGTATCTATGTCACCTAAAGGAGAAAAAATTATTTTTAGTCACTCGAACCCGATAGTCTATAGGTGATCATTGAGGTTTACAACTCACATGGTTGACAGATCCTTGTAGAACATTTGTAACTTTTCCTACAACTTCTAAAGCTATCTTGAAGGAGGTAACCATCAAAAGGGCCTCTTTATATTGAGATTCAAGCTCCTTGATCATTGTCACCGACTCTATCTTGACAGTTGTAGTCTTAGTTGTCATCATCTGTCATGTGTGTTGTAATAAATGAGCCGAAGACTTAACCATAGTTAGTGACATAGTCAGTTAGTGACCTAGACTGCTATGTAGTGAGTGACTAGACTTTAGTCTATAGGTTCTGAATAATGAAGGTGAAGAACATGAGAGTATTCTACTCTCTATGTGTGGGTTTCTCTCAATTCTGTGTCTTTCTCTCTCCCTCTAAAACTTAGACATGGTATTAGAGTCATGAAGTAATGAAACTCTGAGCATGCGAGCTCGGCATTGGAGTCACTGAAGTCAGAGCTTGAAGAGGAGAAGACTGAAGTGGATTTGCAAGAAAAGGAAGCCATAGCTGACATTTGAAAGGTATGCATTCGAGTTGGAGTTCTTGCAATTGTAAGGACTTGCTGAGTCTTGCATAGAGGATCAATGGCATGTGTTAGAGCTTGTTAATGAGCTCATTAATGACCAACATTTGCAACAAATCAAAAAATGTGATGCTCACAGCTTGCACTTGTTTCTCTTGAGGGTGTAACATGCAGCATCAACCATCAAATGCCATACTTTAATGCTCAAGAATGAAGAGCATAGGCAAGCATTATCTAAGTGTTCAAACATTGTGGTTGCTACTTGAAAACCAGATCTAAAGATATCAAGTTATGTAAAGCTAAGCATGCATTATCTAAGTGTTCAAACACACTCTACTAGCTATCAAACAACTATCAGGGATTAAAGAAGACCCCATAACATTGGTATTGAGGCTCTCAACTCATTTGTGGAATGATTATGAGTCATATATTGGCTATAAACTAGAGCAAGTCTGCTGCAGTTACACAGGGATAGCATACAACTACTTGGATATAGCTCATTGGGAACTATATTGAACTCTAGTGTGCCTAGTGATGGTTGACAATGTATTTGTCCTTACTCTCGTGCCTTTTGGCACGGTTCTAGAGTGCTTAATGCTTAGTTCTAAGAAGTATTAATAGGTTGAAATTTGTCCTAAAATTAGAGATCACATATTTAGTGGTTGCTAAAGCCCTTTGGAGCATTGGTTGGCACCTATAGGTGCTCGGATCTAAGCATGTCCTTGAAAATAGCACACATAAGACATTGAAAGGTAGCAAGCGTATTAGTCAACCCAAATGGCATGACTATATAGGCAAACACATCCCATTCTATTGCGATGTCATTTTATGCCTATTGTCTAGGTGCATTTACATTTGTTTATAGCTAAAGAAGCCATCCAAGAAATTGTAGGCTTCCTTCCGTGCCACTCTCTCAAGTATGTGCTTGGTGTATGGTAATGGATAATTGTCTCTCTTTGTCATTGCATTCACCTTTTTGTAATTCACGCACACTCGAATCTTTTCATTCTTCTTTAGGGCAATCATTATGGGTGATACCCAGTATGCGTGCTCAATCTCATAAATGAATCCATCATTCAACAACATGTCCATTTCCTCCTTCACAGCATGAGTATGCTTTGGATTCATTACGTACAGTCTTTGTTTGATTGTTGGTATTGCATTGCGGGTCAAAGGAATGTTGTGAGTCACAATACTCGGATCAATTCCTTTCAGCTCTTGTAAGGACCAAGTGAATACATCTACATACTCTTGTAAGAGATTAATGAGATTGGTCTCCTTTTGCTCAGCTAATTCATCAACTATGTACACATGTCAAGGCTTGTCCCCTTCCCTACCAAGTTGACTTTCTTAACTTTAGTGGGTCCTTCAATGGGTTCACTAACCTATGCTACTCATTTGGCTCCTACTAACACCACTATGAGGTCACTCTTCTTATACTTAGTAAAGTGTTTGGGTAAGTCATGCTTAGTAAAGTGTTTGGGTAAGTCATGTGGTTTCTTTTGTTATTCAGCTTCTAAGGACTTGGACTATTTCCTTCTTTCTTCCTTGAGCCTCTTACACCTTAGATGGATCGAGAGATTCCCTTTGGTGCATTTGGTCTTAGGTGTGGTCGTGGGATTTCTGGATTACTCTCAGAGAGTTGACTTCTGACTCAAAGTTGAACTCATAGCCCAAAAGAAGGAGCTTCCCCTACTACTGATCATAGCTTTGAAACTGATTCCACTCTAAGTAATGGTATGATGCCTAATTGAACTAATCTAGCTCGCTCATAGTCTACTATGTCCAGGTGCTCTAGCCTAGTACAATCACAATTTACCTTAATGACTTCTCTTTCCACTCAAAAAGCATTGGCCTTTCTCTCGGGGTTTAAAGTCCCACACTTATTTGCTCAATCACTCATCCATCTGTGTCGTACTCTATGGTCTCGACTTCTTCCTTACTTTCCTCACCATTGGAACAATGGTCTTCATACTCATCAACCGAATCCTCATACTCAAACTATTCATCATTCCCATGGTTGCCATTTAAAGGACTTTTCTCATCCACAATGAGGGCCTAGTTGTACAATAGATTTAGGTCATGCACCTTTGTCCATTGCCACTATAGATTCTTTATGAGATCCTTAAGAGGTTTAAAGTTTGCAGTTGGGTTACCAGCTAGCTCTCTCATCATGTACTCAAGAATTCTATGGAGTTCAAGTTTATTAGTTGGTGCATGGTAGGTGATAGGCGTTGGTCCGTGGATGGAACTCCTAGCCATCATGTAGAAAGGTACTGATAATGTAGCATCATTCTTGGGTAACTCAGAAGTTGTGACTGCATTGGGTTTACTAATTGCTTCTACATCTTGTTGCCTATAGTCATCCTCATCGTTTGAGAATGGCAAGTCGATGGTTGCCAATACATGCATCCAATCCCACTCATCCTTAGGAGGGCAGGGAATATACTTAGTAAAGGTTTTATATTGGTGCTTTCCTTGTGAGTCACCCTTTCGTATTGCAGAGATATCATCAAGGTCAACTGGTGAGGTTTTCCAAGTACCCATCTCTACTCAAACAGGTTATGTTCTATTGCCCAAGAATATTAGGTCATTACCCTAGTCCTCTATCACACTCGAGTATTTCTCGTCCATGCCCTACCTAATAGAATGTTGTAGTTCACTTCCTTCATCATGACTCTAAAGTTAATAGAGAATTGGATTCCTGCTATCTTTAGAGGCCAATCTTTTAGCACTTTGAATAGTTTGACTTTCATTCCATTCACTAGTGTCACATTAAATTGTGCAGTTTCCATTGGTGGGTTTCCCAAAGTTTGCAAAATTGTGTGGCTAAGTACACTAACTTGTGTTCCTATGCCCAGAATTCCTTTCTGTGTGGCATCACCTAATGCAACAATAAGTAAGACCACGTGCATTTTTGTGCCCTCCCAAAAGGCATTCAGGTGTAGAGATTTAGACAATGGGTTCAAGGTTAAGCTTGGTATATACATCTCTACATCATGGTCTAACAAGTCAATTGCTCCATGTATGTCGGGTCTTTCTATCCAATGCTTCAACATTTGCCATAGCATGGGGTTTTACCTAATAAATTCTCCTAATAGCCAAGTTACAGGAGTTGATATTAGTGTCGTAAGAAATTTTCCAACCTTTTCCTTTTCCTCTAACTCAAGGCCTTTATGCCAATGCTCTTGGTTGGGCAGTTTGTCTATTTGTGGCATCTAGATTTTGCTTATGTGGTGCTACATGGGGTGTTGATGTGCCTCTTGATCTCAAATGCATAGGGGAGACTGGTGGAGTCATGCTAGAGAGAGCTCATTAATCTCATTCTCCATGAGACAGGCTCTACATCCTACAAGTGTGCTTGAGCTTCTTTCAGCCACTCTTTGATTTTGTCCATAACTTCTAATTGGTGTTTTGGGTTGGGGAATTCTCCAACCTTGGCACTTCCCTTTTCCACTGTCTTAGGAGAAAATGTTTTTTCCTCCACATTCGTAACTTATTTCCCTTCGATTAGTGTGGTGGCACTATCAATTTTGAGTGTTATCTTGGCATCTACCCTCTTCCTTCTCCTCCTCTAGCTTTTCTTTCTGTTAGATGTTGTATCTAAGTTGCTAGGTCCAAGTAATGAGATACCGGACCACTTTGTTTGAGCTCAAGTCATGACATTTAGTGGTATTGGTGTGGCTTCATCATCAAGTATTTTGACACTAAAGAGTCCAAATGGTACTAATGGCACAATTTTCATACTAGTGGATGGTTTGCGTCTAGGACAATCAGTGAACAAATGTGTAACTACACACTCTAGACATCTCAAGTCGGCCTTGTTCTTATATGCTTACTCCTTTTTAGGGAAACAAGATGAAATGTATCCTGGATGTCCAACATGCCAGTGGCTCTTGGTTCAGGGCCCCTACTAGACCTCTATCTCTTCCCCTACATAAAGCCATAACTAGCACTTGGTCTAAAGTCCATCAATATAGGATTACCCTCCTCATCATAGGAGACATAGGGGTTCACATATGTTTCTTCCTCCAGTGGCTCCTCTTACAAAGTGTATCGAAGCATCGCTTGGTGGATGGGTCACAATGGGTCTAGGTGGCCTAGGGATTCCCGTGGGGCCAATATCAAACCTAGGGCTAGCGGGATTCAAGTCATCAAGTGCCGGTAGAGCTAATGGAGCTCCTCTTCCAATAATTGGGTTTCCTAATCCCTAGATAGTAGGCCTAAGTATAGGGTTCTAGGTATGGGAGTCTTCTTGGCAATAGACAGTGCATGGCATCATGTCCAAATCTACCACAATTAGCACAAGGCCGTGATCTAGGGTCGGGACATTCAGCTGGAAGTTGGTTTCCACCACAATGCACATACTGTACATGGGGTTGTATTGGCCTTCTCAACATCTCTTGTAGCTTGGCCAACTCTAACTTCAAGTCAACCATCTCTTGATTTTGGTCAATGTTTTTTCCCTTATCTTGCATGTTATGTCTTAATCTCTCACTAAGGGTCGTGGTTTTCTCTATATTCCTAGAGATGGTGCTCTCTTGCACGGTGTGGCTCTGAAGCTTCTCTCTCTCTCTCTCCAAGTTATCCATGCATATTGCCTCTTCAAAGACCCTGGCTAACATGTCCCTTTGCAAGTTCGAGTTACTAGCTAAGGCCTTATAGAGTTTCTCATTTCAGATTCCATTGATAAACACGGTTTGGGTCGCTCAGTCATCATTGGAATCCTCTTGTAGAGATTTCTCATATGAGGGACATAGTCTCAGATTTCCTCCTTGTCTTTTTGGCTGACATTTATCAACCTGAAAATGATGTTGTTCGAGTATAAGGCTTCGAAAAATCTCTTAATGAAAAGATCCTTTAGGCTATCGAAGTTGTTGTGCCCAGCATTGTTTAGGCTAGTAAACCAAGTTTCGTCCCTTATCTTCTAGGCAGAGTCCAAAAGCTTGTGCATGATGAGTGGGGCATAGCTTCTACCTTAAATCCCAACATTGCTTCCCGGTATTAGAGTAGCATTTAGTATTTGTTGGAGCTTGTGCTTGGAACGAAAAGAGCAAGGAGTGAAGCTTTGTCGCAAAGGTCAAGGATTCAAGCTTTTTCTTTGGTATTGAGTTACTATTCTCATCACCAAGGTCTAGATCTAAGTCAACAGAGCCATTGAGGCACAATTTGGGGAGACAATAGCCCATTTTGGCATTGATTTGGGTAGCCAACTTGACAATAGACCATTTTGGCATTGAGTTTGGTGGCCATTAGTGGGAAAGGTTGAAGAAAAATAGCTTAGCTTTGGATGCTCCGGAAGAGATTTTGGTACATGGTTTTGAAGAAAAGAAGAGTTGGATTTTTTCCAAGATTTATGGGTTGATCCATGAAGCCTATCAAAAGTTCTTTCAATGTAGATCTTGGACAAAATGACTCCATTTTGAGAAAATTTGACCATCACATAAAAGACAACACCCTATGGGCTGCCAAAGCCTTTAATAGCATTCCCCTTATCTATCTAAACTTTTCGTAAGGTTTACAACTTATTTAACTATAAGCCTTTCATAATCACTAACTCCCATATCACTTTCAACTTCAAATTTTCACAATTCATTTGTTCTAAAGGATTTTTCATATTGGATCATGCTCACTTTTGTAGTGATTAGGTTGGATTTGAAAAGGTATCTTGCATACATTTGGTCTCTAATACATATTTTATAATTAGAAAATAGTCAAAACACTTGGGAAAACTTGTAGGAATTTATATGCATTTGGAAGTGCTTAAATATGATTTTTGCATTTGTTTTATGCTAGTTTGATATCCAGATAGCCATTACTTGATGGGAAAATATGGCATATAAAAAAAGCTTGGTGACCTATATGAAAAAGAAAGTGCAGCCTGGCATGTTTATTAACTTGTTGATCTCCATATGGAGGAGGAGGCTTTAATTTCTAATTACCTTAATGAGTTCAATTATATTTTTAGTCAATTGACGTCTCAAAAGATTGTCTTTCATGACTCAATGGAGATTATGTTCTTGCTACTCACCTTGCCATAGAGTTGGGACACTCATAGAACTACAATTAGTAACTCCACACCCATAAGTGGTGTTATGAGTGCTAATATTGAGAGCTTGGTTGAGAGTAGTTTGTTCACTGAGCTCCAATGCACTTATGGTGTGAGAAAGGTCAAATGCTAGGAGGGGGAACTCTCAAGAGAGAGACAAGTCAAGAAGTAAGTCGTGCACAAAAAAGAATGCAAAATACTTCTTTTGTAACAAGAAGGGGTACATAAAAAAAGGACTATTACACATGGAAAAACAAGCAAAAGAGCAAAAAGAAAAATAAGAATGATGACAAAAAAGAAAGAGAGAAGCTAAGTAAAGATAGAGGAGATAAATGCATGTAGTAGTGATGATGGTGATGTTTTATATGTATCTCCTTTGGGTAATGCATTCTTGGTTTATATGTATCTCCTTTGGGTAATGCATTCTTGGTTTCCATGGATAATGGCATGTCTCAAAGTTGGCTTTTAGATTCTAGAGAACCATTTTATGTTACCTCACATAAGGAAAGGTTATATACTTATGATGCTAGAAAGAGAGGATGTATCCACCTTGGAAATAACTATGCATATAACATTGTTGGCATTGGAAATACACACTTCACTATCAAATGGATTCGTTGTCTTGCAAAATTTATAATATGTTCCAGAATTGACTACAA
This sequence comes from Lygodium microphyllum, assembly GCF_053477565.2. Lineage (NCBI taxonomy): Eukaryota > Viridiplantae > Streptophyta > Polypodiopsida > Schizaeales > Lygodiaceae > Lygodium > Lygodium microphyllum. Next base: position 107,822,972 of record NC_141145.1, read on the forward strand.
GATACCTTGGTGATTGTAATTACATGGTGATCTTTGGTGATAATATGTGGAAGATTTGCAAGGGATCTCTTAATGTGGCGGCTAAAGAGCCTAAATTAGGTACTTTGTATCCTTTACATGTTTTTAAATATATATTATATATATCACTAAATAACCATATGTTTCTTTATGGCATCACCATTTGGTGCACATATAAGTCATGCTAGAAGAGAATGCGAGCTTTGAGCCATTTGTATTATTATTCATCTATAAATTTTTATAATATTTCCTTTTGTAAGCATTGTCTCTTTGGAAAGCAAACAAAATATTGCATTAGAGAGGTAGTTGTAGTAGAAAATTAGAATGTCTTGATTGGGTTCATAGTGGTTTAGGTGGGCCAATGCCCATGATCTTATTGGGTGCACATCATACTTTGTCAACTTTATAGATGATACCATTTTTATAGTTGTAGTAGAAGATTAGAATGTCTTGATTTGGTTCATAGTGATTTAGGTGGGCCAATGCCCATGATCTTATTAGGTGAGCATCATACTTTGTCACTTTTATAGATGATGCCACAAGGAAGGTTTGGGCTTATCCTCTTTACAAGAAGAGTGATGTGTTGGATGCATTTCAAAAGTTCTTGGCATTTGCAATGTATTAGTTAGGTAAAAAACTTAAGTATTTGAGGATTGATAATGTTGGAGTGCTCAAAATGGTGTGGTAGAGAATATGAATATGACTATTCAAGAAAGGGTACACGATATGCTCTATGATGCTCATCTCACTAATGGATTTTGGGAGCTATAAAGGCAACAATGCATTTGATCAACAAGTCTCCTAGCAAGCCATTGGATGGCAAGATTCTAGAGGAGTTATGGTTTGGCAAGAAACCTAGTTATGACCACATGCATAATTTTGGTTGTGAGGATATATATTTGAGGACAAGTGGAGTAAGCTCGATATTAAGTCCAATAAATGTATTTTTCTTAGCTATGGAGAGTTAAATGAAATGGGTTATCACTCATGGGATCTTGTATCAAATAAGATAGTATGACCATGATGTCATTTTCTTGAGGATAAAATGCATAAGAAGCCCATCAAAACTATTGAATCCATAGTGTAGTATTCCATAAACATGGGCAACCAGCACCACATGAGTACAATGTATGACTTGTTCCACATGATGTATGGCTTAGACAACCAAAAAATGTTGAGGTGGGAGTGCCATGGAATGGTGAATAGCCTCATGTCTTGTAGGATAGATAGGTGTGCCATCTAGAGGCTCCTACTGAGCCAATTTTACAAAGGTCTACAAGGGTTTTTAGATCACTAGATCCACATACTTCATCTCTAGACTATATCGTGGTCATAGATTGTGGTGAGCCTTCTTGTTATATAGATGCTATGACTAGGGATGGAAGTTATAAATGGTAGAGGGCTATGTAGTCAGAGATGGATTCTATGGAAAATAATTCTTTTTGGGAGTTAGTTCCTTTGTATAGGATAAACATGCACTATCATGTAAGTGGATATACAAACTAAAGGTATCTCCATTTGATGGATTGCCTATGTATAATGCAAGATTGGTGGCCAAAGAATTTAAATAGGGAAAGGAGATTGAATTTAAAGAGATCTTTTCACTAGTAGTTAAGATGACTAACCTTTGTATAGTCCTTACTTTGGTTACCAATATAAAGATCAATTTCTTACATGGGGACTTGCATGAGATCTTTTCACTAGTAGTTAAGATGACTACCCTTTGTATAGTCCTTACTTTGGTTACCAATGTAAAGACCAATTTCTTACATGGGGACTTGCATGATGATATTGACATATAGTAGTGTGAGGGGTTTGTTATGTAGTCTTAGGAATAGACTAGAAGTGAGATTGATTACTACCTATACATTAGGAAAGATTGGGATGGTAGCCTTATGATCTTGATTCTTTATATAGATGACATGTTGATTGCTAGGAGGTCAATCATAGATGTGTATGAAAAGGTTGCATGAACCTTTGACATGAAAGACTTGGGGAATATTGGTCACATTTTTGGTATGCATATTATATAAGATCGAGATAAAAACAAACTCTTTTGGTCTTAAAAGAAATGCATCGGGAAGATATTAGAGTGTCTTGATATGGAGAGGGGGGAGACTATCACTATTCCATTGCTTCCATATTTGAAAGTTAGCTAGGAGGACAACCCCAAGTTAGATTAGTAGAAGACAAAAATTTCTAATGTTTGTTATGCATTTGCAGTTGGTAGCTTGATATATGCTACACATCCAAACATTGCCTATGCAATGGGAGTAGTTATAGTAGGTATATGGCAAAACCTTGGCAAGAAACATTGGGAGGAAATAAAGAGTATCATGTGATACTTGAATGATACTAGATCTATGTGCATATGCTTCGGAAGGAATGATATATCTCTTATTGGATATATAGGTACTAATTTTGTGGGAAGTGTAGACTCTAGAACCTATACTACATGTTTTATCTTCACTTTCACACATGGTGCACTCTCTTGGTCTCTCGATGATAGCTATGCATGGATTTATGTTCCCCTAAGGTAGAGTATGTTGCAGCCATTGAGGCTTTCAAGGAGGCTATATTGCTTACTCGTCTAGTGAGAGACTAGGGTATTGCATGAGGAGAGGTGCCTACATTGCACAGTGAGTCAAAGTGCCATTTAGTTGGAATTAAACTCTATCTTTCATGTAAAGACAAAATAAATGGAGAGGAGGTGCTCAAGGACAGGCACATTGAGTTTATCAAGATCCATATGGATGATAAGCCCACATATCTTCTCATGAAGAGTTTACCTTTTGAGCACTTTGCACACTATAGAGCATTGTGATGGACATTGGATAGTATCTTCACTTTTTCTACTTCCCCAAAGATGTGCTGGCCTTTAAATGGGAGGTTGTTAGGGTAAAGGAAAATGGGAAAAAGTCGAGTGGACATCCCTTGTATAAGTACACATTGTACAATCATATATAAGTAAAGATCACAAAGAATAAGGGTACCATTTATTTTGGATCCACATAACTTTATTGTGTTCTTCTCTCTTCCAACCCTCTTACACTCCATAGCTTTTGCCTCTCATCCCACATTGCTTAAACTTGGACTTGAGGTACATTTAATGTATTTGGGCTTGGGTAAGTTACTTGGAGCTTCTGTGCTTACTCACTTATAGGTATTGAAGCTTCATTTGGACACTTATGCTGATGAATGTATTTGTGAAATGCTTGGGCTTTACAAATGCTTTGATTTTTACGCCTCGAGCTTTGCTTGCTCACTTTTCATTTTGGATTTTCTTCTAGTGAAAGACTCTTGTACTTACTTGATAGAGTATTGTTCTTTGAGATAGTAGGACTCTTGGTTCATGCATATGCTCTCTTGTATGTTATTGGATGCAATTACCTCCGCTTGTGGGTTGATTTGATTCAGTATGTTTTGGACACTCGCACTTCCTACTTTTAGCAGTTTATCAATTATATATATACTTATGGAATGTACGGTTTACTAACACTTTGAGTTCATGATAATCTTTGGTACCAATGGTCTATGCTTATAATCACCACCCACTAGTTGCATTCTTTGTATCTTAGTTGTTACTCAGATATCCCTGGCAGTGGGAGCTTGCTTTCTTGACTATTTGTCCACAATTGGATTGAGACATACCATTGTTTTTATTTCAACATTGCTATAATCATAGTTTTTAGCATTCTTTTGGAGAGTGGACATTATACTTTAGTAGTCTATTGCTTGCAGTCAGTGGATAGCTCTATACTTTGGTATTTCCTAATGTTTTTCCCTTGTTTTGGCTAAGTTTTGTGGCCTAATTTGTAGTCATTTATAGTAACCCATTCTCTTAGATTTTTCATTGGTATACTATCATTATAAAAAGCTTGATGGCACAAATTTCACCTATGGGAAGACATAGATATGGTATGTACTAGTTCAAAAGAAGCATGTTAGGCCTTTGGAAACCAAGAGTGATCTCAAAGGCATTGATAAGGATACTTGGGATGAGCTGGATGAGCTTTGTACGTCCACTCTTATATTTTCATTGTCTAAATTGTTTTATTTCAATGTTGTGGCACTTAAGGATAATGCTTGGAAATTATGAAAAAAGATATGCAATCTTTATGACAAGCAACATCTTGCTTCACATATATATTGGTTGAAACTACCCATGGACCTTCACATAAAGGAAGAGACTAGTCTAACCACATATTTGGCTGCTTGATTTAGGAGGTTCTTTCCATGTTACCCTATATGAAGATTGGTTTCATTCCTATCGCAGCATGACATGTTTTGTTAGATTGGGAAATGACTTGGTATTGAATATCATTGGCCTTGGGGACTGCTGCAGTTTTCTTCAGGTAGCACTTTTGTTCTACATGATGTATGCCATGTTTCAACTTTGACAAAAAAATACTTTCTATTAGACAATTGGATGATGTAGGATATCGTATACCTTTTAGTGATTCTGTGTGGAAGATTAGGTGTGAGAATCTTGTCTTTATCCCTTGCTTGTGTCTAGGCCTATTGACAATATTTTGGTTGCGGTTGACATACCAGATGTATCTTTATGGCATTTTCACCTTATGCACATGTCCTTAAAAGGAATTAAAATGCTTTCTTATTTACAGTATCTTCCATCCCTTGACTACGAATGTTTTGATTCATACTATCATTGTCTTTATGGTAAGCAAACATGTAGTTCTCATAACAAGTCTAGCATTATATGTACATGGATGAGACTTTGGCTCTTATTTATTATGATGTATGTCATCCCATGCCTTGTTAGGTGGCACAAAGTATTTTGTGACTTTCATTAATGATTATTTACATAAGGTCTAGGCATATCCTATAAAGTAGAAATTTGATGTATTTGGTACCTTTCAACATTGGCTTGCTCTTGTTGAGAACTAGTCTGGGTATAGGCTAAAAGGCCTAAGATTAGATAATGGGGGTGATTATGTCTCCAAAGCATTTGAGTAGTTTTGTGTGATGAGCAGGATATTAAGCATTAGATGATTGCCCCTTACACGCCACCCCAAAATAGTGTTGTAGAGCACATGAATATGAAGATTTAGGAGAGAATCAGCAGTATGCTTAGCTAGGCAAGCTTACCACAACATTTTTGGGTTGAGGCAGTTACTACTACTATGCATGTGATAGATATATTCCCATGCACTACTATTGATTGTTATGTTGCACAAGAGATATGGTCTGGAAAACCTTCATTATATACTCATTTGCATGTCTTTGGATGTGAGGCTTTTTGCCATGTTCTCAGGGACAAACACAATAAGTTGGATTCTAAATTAGTGAAATGTATCTTTATTGGTTATGGGGATGCAAGTGAGATGGGCTATCACCTATGGGATCCATAGGCTAGGAAGGTCATCCGTAGCCATGATGTTGTTTTCTATGAGGAAAAGATGCATAAGTAGCATGATCAGATAATTGAGGTATGCAGGGTGATATTTCAAGAGGAGCCTCCTTTTACCATGTAGTCAACTAGATAGCTTGTAGTTGATATTTCAATGGTCCATGATCATTATGTTGGATAGGATGTAAAGGTCCCATAGCCTTCAGTCTACTAGAGATAGATGTCAGCCTAATTGGTTTGAGCCCTTCATAGACTATGCTATGGTGATAGATTATGGTGAGTCCTTTACTTATGAGAAGGCCATGCATAGAGGTGATAGTCACTCTTAGGAGAGGGCCATACAATCATACATGGAATTTGGTTTCTTTTTCTAGTGCGAAACATGCATTGCCATGCAAGTGGGTGTACAAGTTGAAGAGTATCCCTACACATCCCAAGCCAGTATATAAGTCCAAATTGGTTACTAAGGGTATTAAGCAAGAGCATGGTGTTGACTTTCATGATATCTTTTCTCATGTACCTAAGGTGACTACCCTATGCTTGGCGTTGACCTTGGTTGCTCAATTATATTTGGATACATATAGAAGCAGTACATATAGAAGGTCCTTGAGTGCTTCTATTTGCACAAGATTAAGCCTATTGGCTATCGTTTACCTTTCCATGTGAAGGTTAGTTAAGTAGATTATCCTTAGCTAGATGAGTAGAATGTCAAGATGGCCAAGATTCCTTATGCATCCACAGTGGGTAGTTTGATGTATGCCATGATAGCCACTTGTCTAGACATAGCATTTGCAGTGGAAGTTGTGGCATGCTATATGGCTACACCTAGCCGACAACATTGGGACATTGTGAAGGATATCATGAGGTAACTAAAAGGCACTGTGGATATAAGCATTTGCTATGGTGGTCAAGATACTACAATCGTGGGTTACACTAACTCTGACTATATAGAACATACAGATAGTAGGAAGTCCACCTATGGGTATGTCTTCACTTTTGCTAGAGATGTTGTTTCTTGGATATCCAAGGTGTAGAAATGCATGGCCTTTTCTACTACTAAAGTAGTGTATATTACAGTCAATGAGGCTTGCAAGGAGGTCCTATGGTTAGGCCGTCGCAGACCTTGGTATTATTGTAACTCTTGCATTGCATTCGAATTTTATGAGTGCTATTCAATTGGCCAAGATGTCTTCCATACAAAGACAAAGCACATTGAGGTGTGCTATCACTTCATCAAGGAGGTGGTAGATGACAGGTCTAATGAGCTTGTCAGGATTGATTGATGAGAATCATGCAGATCTTCTTACTAAAAGCCTCTTAGCATACCATTTTGACTTCCTTAGGAAGATGACGACATCTATTCCTTATCTTATTGCACTTTATGTACATTTGTACTATTACTTTTTCTTGTTTTCTCCTAACTAGAGGCACATTCACCTTTAAATGGAAGGTTGTTGGGGGTTAAGGTGCATGTGCCTATGCCACCCTATATCTACTTTATGCACTATGACCGCACACTTGTACTTGCAAGCGATGAGTGTCCATCACCTATCACTTTATTCTTTATTCTTTCAATGACTATTGAATAAGGGAAGGTTGGTCACACATTATGACTATTGGAGATCCCACATATAGCCACAAGCTCTTTCTTTACTCTTGCTTCTGCTTTGTTCTTCCACTCGGACTCTACCTTTCAGTGCATTATGATTATGTTAGGGAGATGCTCAATGTAGGAGAGATCAACTTGGCATATGTGCCAACACAAGATGACCTTGTATATCTTTTCAAAAAGCTTCATGAGAGGTTCAAATCTTTTTGTAAAGCTTTTGGTTTTCTCCCCTTTGTGAATTGGTCATAGTCTATCAGGCTTGGCACTTCCCTATACATGAGCGCTAGCTTTCTTTTACTATATCACTCCCATGGGAGATTTCTTACCATATTTCAATAGTGATGTTTATGAATACAATAAGGACCATTGGGGAACTTTTTTTCCTCTCTAGGAGGTTTTTTTCCCACAATTAACAATACTACTCAATACACTTTGTGATGTGCTCTCTCAAGATTCTTCTTCTCCAAGCTATGTGTGTGTATTCTTTCAATCCTAAAAGCCACACATAGTTGGATTACTAGTGCTACTAAAGTGTTTGGGAGGAAAATAGAATAATCTAATTTAGGATATTTCAATTCTACAACATTCTTAGATTTGAGATTACTAAATTATAGGTTTCATAGCATTTTCCTAATATTTGGATGCATGCTTTGCAATTGTTCTCATGGGCTAGAACTAGATAGAAGGGGTGATCCCTCTCTTCATCGAGTTCCTTGTCTATAGTAGGAAGTTGTCTTTGATGGTGATTTTGTTACCATCTCTTTTAGACCTAAACTCAGCAAAAGGAGTTAGTATGGCTAGATATGTTTTGATCAATCTAGTGGTGTATGAAGAATTATGATTATGTTTTAGGTAAATTGATGCTCACTTGAAAGAAGGATAAATTTTCTACTTCTTTTCTAAATTCAATTAGATCAATTCATCTCTTTATTATATGAAAAAATAAGCCAACCATTGCAAAACAAACTTGAAAATAATATAATTTCCAAATGTGACATGAGAAGCAAATCAAAACAAGCTTGTTAGGAAACTTCTTAGGGTTGATTACTTCCCTTTAATGATATACATATTTACTCACATTTAATAAATATTTACTATATTTCCATATTTTTTAAAAAATTATAATCTTAGAAATATATAGAAAGGTGATGGAGCTATTTCAAGAATAGCATTTTTTTCTCTTTGTTAATAAGATGTGAATATTCCTCAAATTTTTGAAGCTTTTGTCACCACCAATTGTACCATTTGAGGGGAAAGATATCTGACAATATATTTTCCATCAATCACATCTCTTTCACGAATCACATGTAAACACTCCTACATGAATCACACATAGCCCTTTCACAACATAGCATTTAATAAAAAAGAGTGATATGCCTAGTCAACCATTCTAGTAAGCAAATAGATTAGATTTTTGTTCAACTTTCTCTTTTTAAGAAAAAATAGGTTGTAGCTCTCATTACTTTCTTTGAAATGATTGTTTTTTCATTAAACATTGAGGGCTTTTGAATGTTTCAGTTCTTCATGAAGGGATCAACTTATCAAGAAATATAGTTTCTAAAGATTATATTGTGTTTGAAAGTGGGTAATTTTTGTTACTTTTGACCATTCTTGTTATGACATCTATGATGAGTATAAATGCTTTAAGCTATCTATAAAGTGATAGTAAACACATGCATTAGTACTTATTTGCACACTAACAACCGAAGTAACTAGAAGGCATTCCCCACTAATAATTATATTAGTGTTTTGTGATTCACTTATAAATGAAGGGACACATTAGGATATAAACTTACTAATTGACATATAAATGAAGGGACACATTAGGATACAAACTTACTCATTGACATATGCAATGAAATTTTGTTTCATATTTTCCATTTGAAACAAGTAAATGAAGAAAATGAGATCAAATAGGGTGGATCATTTAATGAATGAAATGGAGGCAATCACATGAGGTAGTTTGGATATGCCAATCACATTGTTTTCTAGAAGTAACACATGATAGGTGCAACTTGTTTTTCATTTAAGAGGAGCCTATTCTTAAGATTCTTGTGCATAAATTTTCATGTGCCTTGACATTTTCAAGCAATTTGTGCCTACAACTTGGCACACCAATAATATTTTTAGTGACCAATTGTATGTCAACAGTGCCCAAGTTTCTTAAATTGTGTTTTGACATTTTCTAAATAATGAGAAGTCATGCATTCAACAATCATATCTCAAAAGGTGCCATTTGTGAGTCAAGGATGCATATTCTCAAAGAGCTTTATGTATAGCTTTAGGTTGAATGAGGTTGTATACCATCATGTGCCATGGTGAGCTATACACCATGTTGATCAAGAGAAAATGAGGAAGGGTTGTGAAGGCAATAGTAAATTTGAAGGAAGTAAAAGTTTAGAGACCATTAATAAACATATTTTTTCCAAGAATGCATGTCAACTGCATTGAGCCAACAATAAAACAAGTAAAAGTTTTGAATTTTGAATGTTGCAAATATGGAAAATTTCATGTTTTTTAAAAATGTTAATATTTATAGTATATTATAGGATTTTAAACATTAATATCATTATCATGAATCTCTTTAGTTTCACAAACAACACATGCACACACATGCAAGCACACATGATTGCTTTGCTGTATATGTACATTAATTCATAGCTTTTATTGAATGCTAGTTTGAAATTATACTTATATTTTATACTAGCCTACACCATGGTTTTGTCCCTCACCTTTTGAGTGAGAAACTTAGTTCACCCACTTCTTATAAGCATGCATGCTTACACTTACATGTTTGGTGTGTAGTTACTCTTATGCACTAATCTTGGTATAAACCTAGGTGATTTGGGAGAAAGGAGGAGGAGAAGTGAAAAGTGTGATGTCTATACACTATAAGTTTCACATTTAGCAAATCATGAATAGAACCTAAGCAATAGTTCTACATATGCTTAGTTTTTATGCAATTACTAAATATATGCTCATGGAAAAAAAATGTAGATTCATTCACAAATGGTAGGTTGTATTCAACGGTTCCCTTGTCTAAATTAGAGAAATCTAAGTTGTTTGATTTTTTATGCATATACATGGCCATGATGGTCTCTTGGGTTTTGACACCACTTGTCTAAGTCCACATGTTAGCCCATAAGTTGTACATGTAATGTACTGTTTTCTTCTTAACATGTAAACTCTTGTGCCTTCAAAAAACATCCTCATGTCACCCATTGTTGGAGGTGACAAAGATATTCAAATATTGTATTGTCATTGATGTTGATAATCTTGTTATACAAAAATTTGTGAAGCCTCTCCAAGTTCCTTATTTAGCACCAAATGCCCAACTCCATAGAAATTTTGATGTACTCGTAATATTTGATGTCGTCCATCTAGAAGTCCACCAATAAATAAATTAACGAACATGAAATTTAGACCCAAAAAGGGACCCTCTTGATGAAGAAGGGCGATGGTTCACCCAAAATATAAAATCATAGCACATTAGCTCATCATGAGGAGTTTGCCAATTCACATTTTAAAAGAAATTGTATACATTTATATTATAGAAATGGCTTTTAATCTATCCCAAAAAGAGCATGTGGGTTTATGAAGAATAAAGCCTCTGTCTTTGTTATATTTTTGCTTTGTATGCCTCTATAAGTGTTCTGTGGGGTGAATGTGTGGCTTGGGAAAGTTTTATAATATCAGAAAGAGATGAATATAAGTTCAAAATGGCTTAAATAAGTAGATGAAGTAGTTGCTAAAGACTTAAGTGAAGATTGAAGTGACGGTGACACTATTAAGCTATGAAAGGACATTGTAGTAGCTCTGGTGACCCTTCGTATTAGACATACCTCGTGGGAGAGGTATCCACAACCAAAGGTAGGTTATGGAGGATGATTCTTGATTATTCCAATGTACCGTTGAGAGAGAGTATGTGTGAGAGCGATAGAGAGTGAGAGATAGCCAAATTTTCATGCAAAATAATATATCTATGAGTGAGAGACAAAGAGAGAGATTATTAAGACTATGAAGCTATTGAAGATGAATACTATGTGATGATTTTCATTCAAAGTGGAGCATTCCTTTTTGTTCTCTTGTTCTTTTGATGAAGAATATGTTGAAGTTTTTTAATGATAAATCCGTAGGAAATTTGTTTAATTATGCTACGTGCAGATTTGAGAAGATTGGTGCTATTTGTCTTCTTGTGGTTGATGATGCAAGATAGATTTTCTTGTAATAGATTCCCCATTTTCTTGGTGTCTCTCTTGGGGCTCCATGTTTTTTGTGTGTAGCCGGGGAACACTGCCATTAACAAGCACCAACAGAGGCTGAAAATGGAAGAAGTGGCACTGTTGAAGAGGAAGAAAAACAAAGGAAAATTGGCGAATCCCTACAGCTATTGAAGAATTGGAGATCTTCATTGTCAAAGCCACTTTCTACAAGAAGTGAATCCCTCAATGGCAAAAGCATGTCACTATCTTGATGCAGGATCTATGTGACAGATTGATCCCATTATCCTCTGAAGCTACAAGAAGTTGTATCACAATAGCTAATTGTTTCTTCCCACAAAATTGAAAAGAAAAATAGAAATAGAGAGAATGACCATCCATGGAAGATTTGGTATTCATTGAAAATTTTTCAAACATTGTTAAGTGATTTGAAAAAGCTTTAGGAATTGTGGTTAGTTGAAGTTCACAAAAACAAGAAGGAAAAGAGTTGGAATCTGTTTGTGGATACTCAACAACAAGATACATGGGATGCATGGTGCACTGACGACCTTCTATTTGTCCAATTAGCAACCCAATGCAAGCTAGTAGAAAGAGTGTTCTTCACAACCTATGTGATTGAAACCCTTTGAAATTGATATTATCAAGACAATGGCACTATGGCGATTCTCAAAAGAATGAGTTTCAATACTTTTAGAATTGAAAATCTTTCCCTTTGTAGTGGAATGAAATTTGAATTCAAAGACATTGAAAAGAAAGAAGTAGAAGAAATGTTGGTAAGAGAGTCCTTAAGAGATTGAAGCCCTTCTGATTATGTTCTGTTGAGTACAGACAAACTAGGTGGAGCCAACTCCTTGATGAATTACACAATTAAGAGGCAAGCACTAGAATGAGTCTAGAGGTACGTGAGAAGAGAGAAGACAAAAATCAAAGTCGCTAACAGTAGAAGCAAGTTTGTGAAACTGAGAAGACCGGTCAACCTGCAAGTTGTAGTGGAAGGTGCAAGACTATATGATGAAGTTGAAGCAAGGATGTCGATGACCTTAGGAAGAGGAGTCTTATCTCCTCCCATGCTAGGAATGACGTATCCACAAAATGCATTCCCAAGGATTATTCCCTAACCCTATCCTTAGATGCAAATAGTACTGCAATACAGTGTACCGAATCCATATTGACCGCAAAAAATAGTCCCTCAAATGATGGTTCAACTACAACAATAGTGGCCTCAAACAGTTCCCCCAATGGCAAATCAACAACAATAGTGGAAAATAGTTCTGCATGACCAATGCTGGTGTTTAAGATGACGAGTAGTTATGCCCAAGGATGGGGAACATCCTTCCACAAGAAATCACGAGCTAATATGGCCTCCTTTGCACACATAAGCTCCTCTAGGGTCAAGAGATCAAGCTATGGCTGTGGAGAGGTCAAGGGGTAAGGTGAAGAAGATGAAGGCTCATGTGCACTTAGTTGAAAATGTGGTTGAGGGAAGCTTGTTTGACTAGAGATGGCTCTGATACCATGTTGAGATATTAGAGTAAGTGCATGAGAGTGTGCACAAGAGGGAGAGAGAGAGCTCAAGTACAAGAATAAGATCTTGCTTAATGAGTTATTCACAAGTACAACTAGTACACTCTCATCTACATTGAGAGTGACCTTTAGGCTGTTTATATAGCCTTTGGATGGCTAGTGTTAGGGTTTCCCCCTACCCTCTAGTTCATTCACATCCAACTACCCTTATCCACCCTTGCATACATAGGGTTTATATGCCTATCTCTCAATAATTACATGGCCGTAGTAGAGACAAAGAGAGAAGCAAGGTCAGAGCCAAAGACAAAGACAGATACAAGGTCAAGGTCAAAGGTAGAAGCAAAGGCAGAGGATACAATTGAGAATCTATTCTTCTCTTACTACAAAGCCCCTACAGAGGCAGAGATAAAGTCTGAAGAGGATGATGATGATAGTGTAGAAGAAGATTATAAAAGTGCATTGGAAGAATCTATTTGAGCCTAAAGAAGATGCAAATGAGAGTGAAGTTCCAAAGGTTCCAAAAGCTGAAGATCCCATGCTATGAGACAGAATGACAATGGTGCCCTTTGGACTAACTAATGAGTCATAGTATATGCAAAATATCCATAAGAAATGGATTAAGCAGAATAAGCCTTCCTTTAATAGTGGTGCTTGTCACCCGAATCTACCCTTCTTAAGAGAAGATGATGACAATGCACCTTGCTAGCAACCACCAGACCTACAGTCCAAGCAGAACTTAGATGGTTTTTGTTGTGTGACGTTCCTGGAGGCATCTTCAAAAGACGAGTCCTTCAGTCAAGAGATAATGAACCCTCCCATAAAACTTGAAATAGTTGTGATACCCTTTCAACGTCCCAAGGAGCAAGCAAGATCCTCATCGAAAAATAAAGTCGGTTCCAGTGGAGCATTTGATGAGGAGACCATTCCCTTGAAGGAGTTGGATCTATACCTAGAAATAGTCTGTGGGACGTTCATTTGAGAATTGGAGGGTGAAAAGCAACTAACTCTCGTGGATGTTGATGGTATTGAACATCACCTAAAGGTGGGTATCGGTATTCTAGAAGAAGAGCTTCCGATCATGCATGACCTTCTGAAGGAGAACTTGGACGTGTTTCCATAGTTGTACAAAGATATGAAGAGGATTGATCCCAGGGTGTGTCAACATCACATCAACCCAGAGCCTGTTGACGCCAAGCTTGTGAGGCAAAGATAAAGACATATGAATCCAAATTACTCTGCCCCAGTGAAAGCTGAATTATTGAAGTTCCTTGAAGTTGAGTTTATCTATCTAGCGGCCAATAGTAAATGGGTTTTGCCCATCGCGGTAGTACCCAAGAAGAATGGAAAGCTACAAATATGTGTGGACTTCCAAAATATGAACTCCAAGACTAAGGAAGATCATTTTCCTATCCCTTTTATAGAGCATAAGAGATGGATTTTAGATCCCGAAAAGTGACAAAAATGTGCCAATATTGAACCTCGTTGGAAGTAGTAGAGATAGATTTTCCAATTGTTCCAAGCCGTGCAAGACGGGATTCGAAAGCGGTTTCAAAGAGCAGTCGTGGATTTTTCATATTTTTTCTAGGAGCCTGGTTAGAATAGTGCAAGTGGCCAGACGGGTGGGACCCCGAGTCGGGCAGACATAAATTTTTGGAATTTGATTCGGAAGCTGAACATCAGAGATATGAGGCCGGAAACGACAAAGGAAAAAGGGCCAAAGGCATGGCCCTTTGGGGGGACCAATTGGGCCCCCTATTTAAAAAAAATTATTTGTAGGGGGTGGGGGAGGGGGCATTTTTGAAACAATGTGGCGACTGTAGTCGACGCCCCCCTCCTTCATGCGACAATTTGATGCGAGGGCCATTGTTGGCCCAAAAACAACCCCCCCAATAGATATTGGCCATGGATCCTTAAAAATTTTCACCTCTGATCGCCAGTCTCCACTCACACAATGGCTGACAAGATGAACAGATCACAAATCAGTATTTCTCTCTCCTCCATTTCTCTCCTCCAAGAGGTTGATCACACGCAGAGAATCATGAAGAAAAGGGGATGAAGAATGCTTGTCCGACATGGATCGGATTGTTTCCGGCAAGGATCGGATTGTTGTAAGACCAAGATGATGCTGAAAGGCCATGTCCAACACTATTGGGGAATTAATGATGGGTCTGTTGGCTGCCTCGAAGCTATTTATTATAACACGCAACACGCAAATAAGCGGTATGCTTATTTTTTTAATAAAGAAAATTTTTATTGGTTTGATGTTTGATGGCTTAAATGATGTGTGTATGGAAAGAAAATTGATATGAATAATTTCTGAAGTATGTTTGAGGGCTACACATCATAAAATGCAGAACTCGTAATCACACATGGTCATAACAAATTTTAAGAGGAAAAATGAGGGTTTCTTTCGTTTTGCATTGGAGAATGAAGTTCATATGGATTAAAAAAAACTAATTTTTAAATCATTATGATCAATCAAGAAATATAAATTAGAAAATACCACATTTTTATGTATAAATAAATGAGAAAAAATAGGAAAAATAGTTTTTACACCTAAAAATTTAGGAAAAAATATACTTTATGTTTGTGAATGTATAACAAGGCTGGAGCATGAGGGATAAGTCTCAGCTCAGCCCTTTTTCTGTGTTAGAGTATGGTTTTTACCGATTTTTACATGAAAAAACTACACAAAAATGAATGGTACACCTCTCTAACAAATGCAAAACCTAAACGGTAGGAGGAAAGAAGGGTTGTAAAAGTGAGTGGTCGATTGAAAATATTTTAAATTCTGATTTATTTGATTATGCATAACATACAGGTCGATCACGATTTAAATTTAAGAGAGACTAGTAGCACGAGGAAACTCAGTGCTAGTCTCTAGCAATCGCAATTACGAGTAGCTTGGAAATCAATTAAAAATTGTCTTTGCACCTCACATCAATGATTTTTATCATAAAATGCTTGAACACGAGGTGTGTCATCCACAATTGCATTGTGCATATCACATGGTAACTCCTAGATGCATTGCAATTGGTTTCCAATATACATGACCCACGCTGAGTTGTGAGAAAACCGAAGTTGTAGGCTAAGCGATCGAATCTTTGGGGTGAGATTGGTAAGGGAACATAGAATATCCTAGAACGTTTGAAATATATAAGAGTGAAGTTTGTTTGTATGTGTTTTATGTTAGAGTAGCGCATCTTGGGGCCAATCCCCTCAGTGCAGGAGGGTTGCAGTGGGGCCACGACATTTAGTCGGAGGGGTGCCTCCTTTATGTTTGTATCATGTTGATGTACTACACCAAGATGTGTGGGATCTCCCTCTAAGGAGTAGGGAAGGGCAATTGTTGGACTACATTCCACTACAAATGCAATATCTATAGTAGCAATTAGGACAATGTGTCCCCTAGATGTTCCTGGCCATTGCAAGGCCATGTGGGGTGTCTTCTAAGTGTTAGAGAGGCCCTTGGCTAGTGCCTATAGCCAGTGTCAAGCCTGTTTTAGGTCCCGACAAGTGGTACGTTTGCCAGGAGCTATCTACAAGTAGCAGTTTTTGAATCTTGGTTGTATAAGGGACCTGTTCGCCTTATTCTATAATCGAGAACGCCTTGAAGTGGTGGCTATTAAAATTGGATTATTACAATTTTGGTAATTAGCATGACAACCAATCCAAGGAATCCTCCTTACCCAAACGATACTTTGTCCATTCTAAATGGTTTAGTGGGATCTTTGGTTAGGTATGTAACTGATTGCTTTATTCTTTGCCTCGAAAGCAACACCATGCTCGAGTTTGGGTCGTTATGGGAAAGTACCCATGGAGTAATCTTGAGTAATAACCCATGGGAGTTAGAGGAAAGATTAGGGAACAAAAGTGAGGCTAGGTAGGCAC
This sequence comes from Lygodium microphyllum, assembly GCF_053477565.2. Classification (NCBI taxonomy): domain Eukaryota; kingdom Viridiplantae; phylum Streptophyta; class Polypodiopsida; order Schizaeales; family Lygodiaceae; genus Lygodium; species Lygodium microphyllum. Next base: position 107,839,605 of record NC_141145.1, read on the forward strand.
AGTCATCTATGATCCTTAATGATGATAAGCTTGTAAAGGAAAAGATTGTGATGCCATTGGTTGGAGTAATACATGCCTATGAGCAATATATACATTCGATGCTAGGGCTTGATGCAATTCGGTATAGAAGCGCAATTTTCCAAATCCATAAAGCATTGGATGATATCTATATATGTGGGAAACCCTTGTCAGAGAAGAAGGTTCTATTGGTACCTATCTTCGATTCTAGGGAAACAATAGAAAATGAGGATAGAATTATTAAAACATCATCAATAGGTGATGGGGTAGACTCCCTATTGCATTGCATAGGCCTCCCTAGACCACTTTATGAGTTGGCAAAGAGGGACAACAAGGATAGTATTAACATTCCTACACCAATACAAGTGAAAAGGAAAGAGGCCAGATACCCTAAAAGGCTGGAACTAGGTATCCCAGTGCTGATCCCAAAGGAGAGGATTGAATGCCCTCTTCCTTATAGGGATCTCCTAGTGTTTCATGGGTTGGTAAAGGGGGATCCAATGTTGCACTTAAAAGAATATGGCCTAACTTGCCTTGCAAATGGGCTCAATGATATTCATCGTATGCTTGTATTTCTAGCACCCTGAAGGGAGAAGCTAGCAAATGGTAATGGAGTCTCCCAAGAGGGTCGATTAAATCCTTCGATGAGCTATGAGATAAATTTTTAGATGAATACGAAAAGAAAGTGCTATGACCGTGGTTTTAGGGTAGCTTCTACAGATTAGACAGGAGTCTTACCCTTTTGCTAAAGAATACGGTAGAGCCTTTGATGATATTCTCAGGCTTTGTTCAAGAAGAGCCACTATGTTGCTAGGTGATGTGCTATGTGAGCTCTTTATGAGTGGTCTAGTGCTTACTATGCAAATCCAAGTGAAAATGTGAGATCCTAAGTCATTAAATGAGGCCAAGATGCACGCAATTGACTATGAGTAGTATATTCGAATATGTTGGGAAAACTTTTGGAGTTTCCCCCATTCAGTGCAAGTGCATCCAAATATCTAGCCAATTTTGCAAGGAGAAAATTCATTTGCTAATACCAAGACAACCTTAACAGGAGATCTTGGTAGCCAAAATCTCCAAGTAGGAGGTGGCAATTCTATGAGCAGGGATAAGATGCCTCTTGGTGGTAAAAAGATTTCAAGCCAAGCAAGTCCCATTGAGGCTTGCAACAATTCCATGAGAGGTAGCTATGGAGGCACTAGTGACAGAACCATCATGTCTACAAGTGTGGATGAGCATCCTATGAGGGGTTCTTATCTTGCTCCTAGTCAAGCTCATAAGAGACATGTGCCGCCTATTAGTGAATCATGCTTTCGAGTAGATGCTATCCCTTTTAGTAAGAGCATGGTTCCTCTGAATAATTAGTGTGTTACAGAGTGGACAAAGGCAAGTAAGACATCTCATATGAAGAAGATACAGAATACTGAAGGTCCACCTGTGCTCGATGGAAGTCATAAGGATGTGAGGCCATTTGGTTATAACAATAAGCCCACATTGAGTCCATTAGACCAATGTGGAAAATCGAGAATGTATAAGCATATAAAGACAAATGCAAGATGTGTTTGGAGGCCCAAAACCCCTAAAAATACTATTGGTGCTTTAGGTGAAAGGCCAATCATTCCATATGGTTATGATTTGATGAATTCCGAGAAGGAGACCAAAGGCCATATTGATACATGTAATGATATGCACCACCCTAAGATCCATGTATGTGATGGGATGAGCCTAGGACAGAAGCTCTACCTAGTTTGGGTTGTACCATTGATGCATGTAATGATCCAAATAAGGAAGGGTTGAATGATCATAAATCTATGATTCTCCTTGTAGGCGGAGTTTCTGGAAAGCTGGAACAACCAGTCTATTTGGATGATCAGATAATCAAGCCTAAAGAGGTCATTCGTTCAACTAATAGCACACAAAGAGGAATAGCCCATATTGAGGTTATATTAGTAGGAAGGCTTGGACTTGTGACTTTGGTTTAACTTCGTTAGTTTGACAAGATATAATTTACATGCCAAGTAGACCATATTTGGCTAGAATAAAATGATTTATATTAGGCCAAGAGGGCCATTTTTTTTGTGAAATGCTATATCTCTTTAGGCCAAGAGGACCATGTGTCTGTTTGGTGCACGTACATTTAATGGTTTTCCGTTTTAGTGATTGCATCACACAGGTTGGATGAAGTGCCTGGAGGGAGCCCTTGCTTGCAAAGGAAGCTTCTTGTGACCCAACCCAAGTGATCTCTTTCCTTTTACAAGTATCTTGTTTTTATGCTACATGTGTCTATGTATTTGTGGGGAATTTTTTCTTGTTGGGAATCGGAAATCAAGGCATGAAGTCCCAGGTTTATGTTAGATCTATGTGAGGGAAGTTTGAGTAGTCATTGCTTTCTGTCAAAGGCATTGTCAGGCATTAAAAGTCCTACTTTAGAAGGTAGTTCTAGTGACCTTGTCCTTCCTACTTGCTAGGCAGCTGTCCTAGGAGTCCCTGCTAGTGTGAGACAGTTAGAGAAGCCTGCCAAAGTATTAATGAAGAGCAAGATTTGAATCTATCTAAAGATAAAAAAGATACATAGGTGTGTAAAAAGGGGTTCTAATCTCTATACAAAGAAAAGGAAAGAAATGAAAAATGTTATGAGTTGCTCATGGCCTTGTGGAGGCTTGGTAGGTTCCTGGGGATGAGTCACAGACCCCAATGCCTTGTCTTCCTAGGGGTAGTAGCTAGCCGAAAAAAAAAGGAAGGTTGGAGCGAAAATAAAAGTGAGAGAAACAGAAAAGGATTAAGTGTCGCCTCGCAAGAGCTTGGTAGGTTCTTGGGTATCGAATCAAGTCCTAAGGTCGATGCCTTGTTCTCCTTGGGTCACTCTACACTCAGCTCCGTTCTTTTAACACGCTTGAGTATGAAACCTTGAAAGAAAATGTGTTACAAGAAAACTATGATGGCTAGGCTATAGGAATCCTCACCTACTAGGAGGCCTTGGTCTAGTTAAGTTGGGTAGGTAGTGTAGACCACCACTAGGATAACCTCTTTGATAGGCTTTTTAGCCAGTCCATGTTAGAGCAGTTGGTTAGTGACTCACTTTGGATTTTTGTCAGATTATGTTGGGTCTATCCCTTGTGGATTTTGATGCCTTGATTCTGTTAGGGGGTAGGGTGCAAGATGTGCTGTGTTTTATTGTGTATTTTTTGTATTAGCTTGATGCTCTTTATGGTTACATTTGTGCAGATCTATTCATGGGATTCAACGAGCTGAGTCACCCTATCCCGTGGTTGCCAATGAGAGATGGATTTTAGATTATGAAAAGTGACAAAAATGTGCCAAAATATTTTACTCCAAGGTGGGAACTGAACCTCGTTGGAAGGAGTAGGGACAGATTCGCTAATTTTTACAAGCCGTGAAAGACAATATTTTAAAGCAGTTTTGAAAAGTAGTCGTGGATTTTTCATAATTTTTCCAAGTGCCTGGTCAGACTAGTGCAAGTGGCTAGAAGGGTGGGACCCCAAGTCGGGTAGGCAAAAATTTTTGAAACTCGATTCGAAGGCCAAACAACGGAGATATGAGGCCGGACACGACAAAGGAAAAAGGGCCAAAAATTTTAGACATTGGGGATGGCCCTTTGGCGAGCCGATTTGGTTCCCTATTTAAAAAAAATTATTTGTATGGGGGGCATTTTTGAAATGGTGTGGCAGCTGCAGTCAACGCCTCCCTCCTTCATGCGACGATTTGATGGGAGGGCCATTGTTGGCCTAAAAACAATCCCCCAAACAGAGATTGGTCATGGATCCTTCAAAATTTTCACCTCCAATCGCCGATCTCCGCTTGCACAATGGCTGCTCAAATGAAGAGATTAGAAATCATTCTTTCTCTCTCCTCCAAGAGGATGATCACACGCAGAGAATCATGAAGAAAAGGGGATGGAGAATGCTTGTTTGGAATGGATCGGATTGTTGTAAGGCCAAGATGATGATGAGAGGCAATGTCCAGCACTACTGGGGAATTGATGATGGGCTTGTTGGTTTCCCAAGCTATTTATAATAACACGCAACACACAAATAAGCTGTATGCTCATTTTTTTACAAAGAAATTTTTATTAGTTTAATATTTGATGGCTTAAATGATGTGTGCATGGAAAGAAAATTGGTATGAATCATGTTTGAAGTATGTTTGAGGGTTGCACATGATAAAATGTAGAACTTGTAGTCACACATGGTCGTAATAAATAATTTATAACCCAAAATGTGTCTTTTAAGAGGGAAAATGAGGGTTTCTTTCGTTTCGGGTTGGAGAATGAAGTTCATATGGAATTAAAAAAACTAATAAAAATAAATTTTTAGTAAATATGATCAGTCAAGAAACATAAATAAAAAATATCCATTTTATGTATAAATAAATGAGGAAAAATATACTTTATGTTCATGAATGTATAATAAGGTTGGACCATAAGGGATAAGCCTTAGTTCAGCCTTGTTTCTATGTTAGAGTATAGTTTTTATTGATTTTTACATGAAAAAACTACACAAAAATGAATGCTACACCTATGCAACGAATGCAAAACCTAAACGGTAGGAGGAAAGAGGGGTTGTAAAAGTGAGTGGTTGGTTGAAAATGTTTTAAATTTTGATTTATTTGATTATGCATAACATATAGGCCGATCGCCATTTAAATTTGCATAAGCTCCTGAGAAAAGATACAAAGTTTACATAGACTATTGATTGTGATGAAGTGTTTAAACTTTGAAGTAGTGTCTAGTTGAAGCACCCATTTTGCAACCTCCTGATTGGACAAAGGAATTCTGTGTGCATATTAATGCATCTATAAAGGGTTAGGCACAGTCTTATGTCAAAAAGGCTTCTTGAAGTTAGATCAACATATTTATTACGTAAGCTGAAAGGTAACTGATTGAGAAAGAAACTACACAATGATAGAGCTCGAATGCCTTGCAATGGTGTTTGCCTTGGAGAAATTCTGACACTACCTACAATCAACACACTTCAAATTTTATGTGGACCATAAGGCCCTATCCTTCTTAATGTGAACAAACCAAACGTGAAGGGAAGAAGATGGATCCTTCTATTCTAAGAGTTTGACTTTGAAGTGGTTACCAAACCTGGTCGCTCCCATGTCCTGGCTAATCATCTTTCGTGAATCCCTTAGAGTGGCGAAGAGGAGCAAGATGATCATGACCTCCCTGATTCTTCCCTTTTTCTAGTCGAAATTGTAGCCCCATTGTATGGAGACATAGCCAACCTCTTGGCTACTCAATAGTATCCTTCTAGTATCACCAGCTGTGAGAAGAAAAAGCTTCTGTTGGAGTCGACTCCTTACGCCTTGTTAGGCAACGCTCTGTACAAGAAAGGCAGAGACTCAAGTGTTGTGAAGATGTGTTGCAAGAGATGAGATTGGAATAGTTCTAAAATAATACCATGATGAGTCCTGTGGAGGACACTTTGCAGGAGAAGCAACACCTAAAAAGGCTCTGCTCGTAGGATATTGGTGGGGCCAACCCTCCATGAGGATGCCTATGACTACTGTAAACATTGCGATACTTGTCAATGGATGGGAAAGCCTACTAAAACCAGCACTATGTCACTAGAGTCCATCTTTCCCCTAAAGCCATTTTAGAAGTGGACAATTGACTTCGTGGAGCCAATCAATCTACCAAGCAGAAGGAAGCAACACATATATATTTTGGTCTGTAGTACCGACTATGTGACGAATTGGTGTGAAGTCAAAGCTCTTAAGTGGGATGACAGCAACAGTGTAGCCCTGTTTTTGTACAAGAACATCATTACCCATTTCTGCAGTCCTCTAAAGCTAGTAAGTGACAAAGGTACTCACTTCCTCAACAAGATTATGAATGAACTAATAGAGCTGTATAAGATCCACCATCGCAAGTCCACGCCTTATTACCCCAAAGCCAATGGTCAAGTCAAAGTTACCAATCATATCCTCTACTCAATCCTAGCATGGATGATTGATGTACATTGCCGTGATTGGGATGATCGACCTATAGAGGCCCTCTAGGCATATAGAACCTACCATAAGGCTACTACAAGACAAACCTCTTTCAAGTTGGTGTACGCTACAGAAGCCATTTTTTTCTATTGAGTTAGAGCTATCCTCTCTATGTGTGGCTATCAAAGAATGCCTAGATGATGACGAGTCCCTGCAACACTATCTTTTGCACTTGGAATGGCTAGACGAGGCTCATGGAATGGCCCTATAATGTATGGAAGTCACCCAGGCTGATGAAAGGCCTATCTCGATAGCTTCATCAAGCATAAGGGATTTAAGGAAGGTGACTTAGTCCCAGCCTATAAGATCGAGATTTAGCAAGTCCCCAAGAAGGCTCCAACAATGTTGGATGGGCCCCCTATAAGAGGTCCTATTGTCAATCCTAATGGCCTTATTCCAATACAGGCTATGGGATTTCCTCTCCCTTACGAAAGCAGTTATGCAAATTCCTCTAGGACCAATTTATGTCAAGTAAGCTTGCATCCAAGTGTTTGTCTCGAGAATTATTCACTATATCTGTTAGAATCTTAAAGGGTTTAAGCTTAATTGGACAACCTTTATGTTGGCTAAAATGGATTAGCATTTTCAATGTGTAATGAAGGGCCAACTTAGTATTGTTTCCTATGCAAATTTTCTATAGAAGATCGTTCAATTAGCACCTCCCCTAGGTGGCATTCCTATGCCTAATCTTGTTCCACTTTCACAACAGTCTCCTCCTTCCGTTCCTTCTCCTCTTATGGAAGCTAATTCAAATTTAGCAAATGTACCCCCCTTGTTGTTAGAATCCTTTGAAAGAAGTGCATCATACAGGGTCCTTCTAATCCTCTCCCTATTCCAATCCCTGTGGTATAGATTCTGATACTTGAGGTGTCTCGTGGCTCCCTTTCCTCATTCCTTTCTTGTACCAACCTCTTTGCAGCACAACAGGAGTAAATAGTGCTTTTTGGATCTATGCTTTCGTAGCTAGTTTCTAGTGTTCAATTTTCTTTGGAGACCTCCATGACTTCTTGTCTTCAAACAATCTATAAAGGAGTGTACACCTCATTGCAAGACAAAATGGACTCTTTAACCAATCGGTTTAGCAAGGCTCTGAAGAATTTAGCTTCTAAAAAGACTGCATTGAGTGATATCCATACACAAATGACTACATCTACAGCTTTGGTAGATTCCCAAAAAGCCACAATTAAGGAGTTAGAAGATAAAGTTACCACTTTAGAAGAAGAGAACATGTCCTTAACCTAGGAGAAAAATGCAGCTCTTGAGGAAATCATAGAATCAGCTCGCAAGCTTGGTAAATCTGAGGGTCAATTGTAGTATTCCCAATGTTAACCCCAACATGAAGAAAGAAAAAGGAAATAAAAAGACATAGGGCAAAGGCGGAAAAAAGGTAGCTCGACTGAAGCAAGAAGAGAGGCAAAGGACAAAAGCGCAAGGGCAACCTTAAAAGTCCAAGGCAAATGCAAAAGGGGAAAGGTGCATTTTAAAATACAAAGGCACACCCTGAAATCTTGTAAAAGAGTGCCATGCAGTGGAAAATTCGGAAAGCTAAAACAGAAGATAAAGACAAAGGCGCACCAGGAAAAGCGCAAGTCAAACTATTGTAAAAGAGCGCAAGAGCATCATGGTTTAATTCAAGGAGCGCCGCGCTCTCACCCGTGAAATTTGTAAATGTAGATGGGCGGTGGAAAGGAAGCTAGGAAGATAGAAGGACAATGGGAAAAACGGTCGGCCATGTAAAAAAGGGGAAAAGGGGATGACCGCCCAAAAGGGATTTAGGGTTTGTATATAAAGTTGAAAAGTGAATGAGAAGCTCATTCTTTTGGTGTGTGGCAAAAGGAGTCTTCATCCTCTTCTCTCCTTCTTGCTTGTGTGTGCTCTTGAGAGAGGGAGTGAGTGTGTGGGAGTGAGGGATCAAGAGGGTGAAGCTCTTCACCATCTCCTCTTCTCTTCTTCTCTTCTCTTCTCTTCTCTTCTCTTCTCTTGCGCGCATGGCTATGGAGGATGGAGCTTGGAGGTGGAGGAGGATTGAGGATGCTTGAGCCAGCATTGAGAATCGTGGAGCTACGGAGGTGTGCAAGAGAGGAGGCTACTCACATTGGCATCAAGGTAAGCTCACTACACTCATAGGATCGACGGCGCGTCGGCTAGGTGAGAGATAGCCATTAGAGCTCGCTTGAAACGCTTGAAGCAATAAGCGGTCCGTGGGTCTTGGCAGTTGAGCAAAAGCTCCCACATTTTGCTTCCATTGCCGGGACCAACGAATTCAAGATTGAGCACTTGCACGCCTCATATCTAGCATAGGAGTAGGGCCTTTGCCCGAAACGGTGCTTGACATAGATAGGAGATTTAGGAGGTTTAATCGTTGGAACAAGTAAGTACTTTGAGTTTTTTGATGAGTGCTTGAGTAGGTAAATACAACTTATGCTTGGTTTTGTGTTTTTTTGTTAGCATTAGGTAGGATAGGATTAAGATTCGAAACTGAAAGGGTAGGGTTTTGGCTGTTGTAAATCTGGTTGTAGTAAGAAAAAGAAGGTGCAAATCGTGTTTTTGCGGGGAAAATCGCAACGGGGAAAGGCTCTAAGGTTAGAGGGTGGTTGGGCAATGCTATGTAAGGCTGGGGTAAGGGGAGAAGAGCTCATTTGCATTCTGACTTAGATGAGAGAGAGAGAGAGAGAGAGAGAGAGAGAGAGAGAGAGAGAGAGAGAGAGAGAGAGAGAGAGAGAGAGAGAGAGAGAGAGAGAGAGAGAGAGAGAGAGCTTGGGTGACCCATTTCGATCGATCACCACGAGGAGTTACGTTGCTATCGGCGATCCCCACGTATATAGATCTCTTCCCCATCACTCCAGCATCATTCCTGTTGAATCTTGTAGCTTGTGATAACCAATACCTTAAGATTTTTGATGATTTCATGCTCGAAAGTGTGTTCCGGTCAGCGGAATCGGACTCCCGTTCCAGAGTCCAATTCTCAGAATTGGACATCCGACTCTGAGAATCGGACGCTCGGCCAACTGTCCGATCAGACCATCCTGTTCAATCGAACCACACGGACCAACCCATCCAATTTTGGAAATCAGACTCGAACACTCGGACTCGAACCACTCGAACCCACCCTATTTGATTCGTAGAATTGGACCCACGGATTAGGACATGTCAGCAATCAGACCACCCACCAGGCAAGATCAGACCACTTGTCCGATTTTCAAAAATCGGACACTTGACCCCTATCTGATTCTGAGAATCGGACAGCTCAAAATCGGACCCACCTGGTCCGATTCTGAGAATCGGACACACCCTTAGGTAGAAAAAAAGAAAACATCAAAAATTGACCCCCGCGACCGACTGGAAGTGCAACCCGCTCCAGGACAACATAGCAAACGCCTTGTAGGCAGTTTCCGATATAGGAGTCACGACCAAGGGATAGGGAGACAGTGCTGGAGCACTCCCCAGTGACCTGACGCATTGAGAACGGAAATCCAATCGTAGGACTTGTGATTGACCCCCGAGTGAATAGCAAGAAGCAGCGCAGACCCTAGAATCCACTAGAATGGCCAGGACTTGAGTGACGAGGCTTATCAGGCCCTCTAGCTTAGATCCTCAGGCAGTAATGGCCCTACACGAGCATGGAGGCTCCCTTGTAGAAGAGCAACCAGAAGCCCGCACTCGAGTAGGGGCAAACAGAGATCCTAGAACCTTAACGGGCCAATCTAGCCATCAAGGGCAAAAAGGCCACACCATGAGAACACAAAGGCATGGTGTTCAGACCATGTCTAGTCAGAGGGAAATGCAACATCATCAAGCTACAAATACCAAGATGTCTAGACATGACACTCTTAACGAGAGATGTACCTTGAGTAACAATGCACAGACAACCCAAGACATTGGTGGAGAATCCACGTCCGATCATGCAAGTGGGGACTCAAAGGCATCTGTTAGAAGGCTTAAATTTACAAGCCAAGACTCGGAATATGAAGACATAGTACCACCTGCTTATCTTAGGGTCAAACTCACTGCGAAAAGAGAGCGTACTATTGATGCTCTGATTGATGAAGGAGCAGATTTTAACATCTTGACCTATGAATCATGGACCCTACTAGGCCAACCAGAGCTCACACGGACTAGTGCAACTCTTAGCCCTTATGAGGGACACCCACAAGCACTCATAGGGAAGTGCAAAATCCTTGGGACAATTGAAATGGAAAGCTTGCCTATCCTATTTCATCTTCCTCCAAATGGTGCTAGCTGTGGGAAAGAAACCCTCCTAGGAAGACCCTTCAAAAGGGCAACCAAGTGTGACTATGTAGCATAGAGGATACACCTAACACTACCGGGTGTAAGGATAGTCATGACCTTTAGTGAGGGTGACCTCATCAAACCTCGAGGGAAAGGCAAGCAAGGTGCTGACACAACAGTCAAGCTTGCTGACGAGAGCAAGGACTTGTTGGAAGAGTTAATACAAACATAGGTCGAACAACGAGAACCAGTGAGTGAGGCCATGCCTGAAACAAGAAGGTCAAGAGACAATGCCAAGGACGGGCTTTGGACTTACAAATATCATAGAAGACCCCAAAAGAATCCCAAGCCTTATAGACACAAGCATTGATGGAGGGTCAGCACAACGCCACGATGGATATCCAAAGCATTGCTTCGTGCTCAAGGGTATTGGGCAGGCAACCAATGGATTTGGATACCAAAACCCCTTGCTAAACCACCTCTGTCAGAAGCCCCAATTATGTCAAAGGCAAAGAGACGTAGGAGGAAATCTAAACGAAAATCCAAGTCTCGAGCAAAAAATATTGGAGTGATTGAGCCCCTCATGATTGAAATCAAGAAACCGAACATGACCTACCAAAAAGCAGATCCTCAATCTAGCGTGCTTAGCAAGCATATATCAAAGGTAACTGTCGAGCGCACACAAGGTCCACTAGTGCCCAAGGAGCCTTCGACTTCCCAAGAGGATAATGAGCACCACATGCACAACATTGCTCATGATAAGGCCAATTGCTCAACAAAGCTAATGACAGAATCACCTAACAATCACGAGCAAATTCTCCAGTCAGTGCCAAGCCCACGCAGGAGTCCCAAATCTCCTACATCATCTTCACCTAAATGGACGCGGGAAGCACGGTAGCAGCAACCTCGTGCCGCTGCTCAACTTGCACAAGTGGATGCGCAAAGGGCAACAAAAGATACTATCACTTCTGATCTTCCTAAGGACTTGACACCGCAGTCTACCAATGGTAGCCAGTCCACTGTACTGGCCACCACTACTTCCAATCAGGGACCACAACAGTCACAGCCTTTGGCCGTGACAACGCCCCTTGCAGAACGTGTCCTTAGTAGGTTACCTATGAAGGAGGTGTTGCGACCTACCTCCTTAACAACTCCAGCACTTCCAAAGCGCCTACAACCTGGGCTGGAGGAGTTAAGCACAGGGGAACCGGCGGAAGAGCTAGACTCTCCCAAAAGGGAGACAGTTGTACCCATGCAACCTGGCAAGGCTACTTCCTAGGCCACGACTAGGTCCCATGAGGACCCACTAGAGAAGGGAAATGCTGAGGCCCAACCAAGCACATCAACGGTCGATATAGCCCAGGGTCCTGAGATGTTAGATGCACTTGCACTGACCAAGAAAAAGAGGAGAAAATAGCGAAAACAACAGCAGTTGCAGGTGGTTGCGGACCCCAAGGACATTGGGACAAAGAGTGCTGGAGAGCTGATGAATAAAGCATCGATTCCATCCACCAATGAGCCCACTGATGCCTCCCCTAATAGTAGTGAAACCTCAGATACATCTGTGAGCTCCGACAAATCAAAGCAGTCGCTACCATCAATGGCTGCTCGCAACACTCTATCCACTGACACTAGAACTCGCATTGACAAATCAAGAGTGGATACAGCATTGTCACGACAGGGTGACGAATTCACACCAGTCACACCCAAGGAGAACCATGACACAATAACGAAGCCTCAAGAGAAACATGGAAACCCCAAGAGCATGAGTAATCCTAGCGTTGACCAATCTTGCTCATATAGGCCTGAACCCCCAGCTATGCTAAAACCTAGGCAAACTCCTAGAACCTTGCATGAAATAGCAACCGAGCAAGCCCTCGTTGAACATTGAAGTGTCGCAGAATGCTTAATTGAGTTGGAGGCTAAGCTCAAGGTGCTCGCATGCGTTTACGTCCTTGCGAACATGGGCAATATCCCCAAGGAGCAGCTTGGAGATTTCTTGCCCTTCCCTTTATCTTGGGAAGAGCAGGAACACCTTGATGAGCACTATAGTAGGCTTCTACACAAACGTTTGCGACTCATCTTGGGCGAGGAAGCTGACGAATTGCATTTAACCGTCACGTTCAATGAAGTGCTCCACCGACCAAATCTGTAGACGTAGAGCAACTAAAGCGACTGTCAGCATGCCAGAGTCAATTTGAGCAGTGTTGGTGCAAAAACCGCGTTGCAATGGCCGAACTAGGGGCTCAAATCATGACAATATCTGAGGAGCGATTGGCCAAATGGCGAACCCGAAGAGACCCAACCTATGTGGCACCAACTTTCCTTCGAGTGTTGACTGCCATTCGGGGCAAGGACTTGGCCGAACCAGGCCAAGAAAACCCTCTGTTTGATAAAGTTCTTGCTGAGGAGGAGTTACATGTTTCCAATAGACTCGGACAAGGTTCCATGCTACTCGATGTGGCAAAATATTTATTAGTATTAAGTAAGCTACCACGTGTGCTAGATGTGTGTGCCATGCTTCAGTACAATCCCGAGTTCTACCGTTGGTTTCTATCCTAGTGAAGCGACAAGGGCTTTGGATGAGTGTATGTACACATATATATCCAATGATTTTAGTATTACCTTGTATAGTCATTATCAAAACACACAAGCCATAACAAGTCAAGTGCAGACAGACAAACCGGGGCTGCCAAGCTATGCTAGGTCGGTTCTGTGTTCACCAAATCATGCCCGCCTCCGGGCAAAGAGCATGTGCTCCACATTATCACCATGGTAGCTCTGTCCAACATCCCTAAGGACATAAGCAGGGCACAGTCTCTCTCTCTATACACGATCCCCTCCCCGGCCTATCCTTGTGAGAAGGAACCCTCCAAACGTAGAACCACCAACCGATCCAACTCGGCGTGAGTCAAGACCTGCTCGTAGTCGGCAACCAGAGGGACACCACTACAAGAGTCCAGCATGTTCCGCACTTCCTCTTCTAATCACTGACGTTTGACAACCCACACAAGGTCCCTCCCATGGGAACGCTCTTATCCCATATCAAAGCCTAACTCTTGGATTGCATTTTGCAGGTTTCTAGAAGAAAAGCATGGAGAACCACGGTCAATTGGCGTGCAAGGATGCTCTTCGCACATGTCGGGAACATGCGGCATGTGCTCCTCCATCGGTGCGCTACGTGCCCACCCTCAAGAGGTACGCAAAGAAGAGAGGCCCTAAGCGACACCGTCCCGGTCGAAGGCCGAAGAATCCCCGGGCCAAGAAAGTCGAGGCTCAAAGAAACGCACAGCATGTGGCAACGCCACTTGCATAGACCTCCAATGCACGCTTGGGTATCAGGTGCTCACGAAGTGACAAGGCGGCCTGGGATAGGGCAGAATTTAATGAATTTTTTAAAGACATTCTGGACACGGTAGCGGTCCGGGACTACACCATTCATGTCTTGGCCGACATGTTCCCTGCCCAGCCTCACAGGAACCCCGCACTAGCACCGCCCCGGTCGCCTGGCCAACTAGACTCACCCCGCCTTGTACCTATCGACTAAACCCCTATGATGTACAAGTAGCTCAACAAGTCAGCATGCCATAAATTTTTGTTGTTGATGAGTAATGGGGCAAGATTCCCACTTGTACACATTTCTGTTGCCTCTCGTTACTGTATGCGACCTTAACAAGCAATGAACTAGGCATCCCAATAGACATCATAGAATTCTGAAAAATTATGTCTTAACATGATTGCATTCGTTCGATGTACTTAACGCAAGAGAGCATATACTCTCACGAAGTGACAAGTGGATGTAGGATGGCACAGGTCTTCGTGCAAACGTCCAACGACCAGGCCACCGCAAGACCACCAGCCACACACGAACCACAACATAGCCACGATGCGGAATGCGAAAAATCCCCTTGCGAGTACCCACATCGCACGCACCAAAGCATAGTCATGGGCTCCACTCTCTTCTTGGGCCAAGCGATATAGTGAGCTCACGATGGGTGTCCCCACAATCGCACCAATATTGCAATAACGGCTTCCCTAACAATGAGGCTCGGGCACAATCATCATTGTCATATCCATTTCCTGAACCTTCCAGGCTTGACATTTCCTAGCCAAAAAGGCTCATAGCCTCAACATATTGGAGTGGTTGTACTGTGAAAAAAAAAAAGGAGCAATAAGAAGCACCCACTATCACAGCACCACACCTAGGGATCCTTAAGTAAGGTGCGTCCAGTGCCCTTGGTCGGCTGGCCCCGTTGCTAATCCCCTAGCCCTTTGTACATCCCCCACAATTGTTCAAGGCACATCAAGGACAGGACATACCTCGGGAGCTCGCGTCGCCTATGGTTAGACCTGTCACCCTGAACCACTTGCACAATTCTTTTGCACTCCATCTGAATGCCATCACAATCAACAATGGTAAGCAAGGCATGAACGATAATGGAAACTTACACCATACTTTTCAAGCACTACAAGTAGCCACTAGCTACCAAAAGCTAAGACATCAAGGAGCTCAATTATGCTACATTGCCTTGACAAGACCATAATGATGTCTCAAGCAATCTTCAAGTGTACTCCCCGTCTTCATCCACAAATTTTTTCATCAACTTAGCCCCTTGCTTCACTGACCCATTGCTATACAAGGAACCAGGCCGACAGTCTTTTAACTAAGTAATACCTAAATATGCACGTGTACTCACTTAATATTCACACTATAACCTATACACGGTTTGGGTCCTCAAGTGCAGGACAATACTTTAGGCTTGCTTAGAGTCCCGACCTGTCTCCCAAACTAATCAAAATATGTCTTGTGCACGATAAAGAAGACTAGCACTTCCCCTTAGGGAGAGACCACATGAGAGGTTTTTCAATTGCAGGTATTGCAGATCCAACGAACGTGTCGTTCGCTCTTCACCCACACTCAACTCTGACTCCCTATTCTTATCACCCGGTAAGCCTACCATGAATCATCATGTACAGAATCCTCACCAAGCCGTCACTTGTACTCCATCAGTGCAATCCCCCCAAAGAATAGACCTACCCCCAACTCCCATTCCCCTACCACCTACCACCTACCACCACTTAACCCACCAACCTGCCCCCAACGACCTTCCTCCCCACCACTACCAACACTCCGCCACGGCAACCACCGATGTCCTTGCCACCCCCATCCTCTTCGGTGCATGCTAATGCCTGCTACCTAAGACGATGAGTGCCATGGGACTAGCACTTGTCTAGGAGGGGGGTAATGTTAACCCCAACACACGAAGAAAGCAAAAGAAAATAAAAAGACGCAAGGCAAAGGCGGAAAAAAGGTAGCTCGACTGAAGAAAGAAAGGGGGAAAGGACAAAAGCGCAAGGGCAACCTTAAAAGTCCAAGGAAAATGCAAAAGGGAAAAGGTGCATTTTAAAATACAAAGGTGCACCCTGAAATCTTGTAAAAGAGTGCCAAGCAGTGGAAAATCCGGAAAGCTAAAACAGAAGACAAAGACAAAGGCGCACAAGGAAAAGCGCAAGTCAAACTATTGTAAAAGAGCACAAGAGCATCATGGTTTAATTCAAGGAGTGCCGGGATTTCACTCATGTAATTTGTAAATGTAGACGGGCGGTAGAAAGGAAGCTAGGAAGATAGAAGGACAATGGGAAAAAGGACAATGTAAAAAATGGGAAAAGGGGATGACCACCCAAAAGGGATTTAGGGTTTGTATATAAAGTTGAAAAGTGAATGAGAAGCTCATTCTTTTGGTGTGTGGCAAAAGGAGTCTTCATCCTCTTCTCTTCTTCTCTCCTTCTTGCTTGTGTGTGCTCTTGAGAGAGGGAGTGTGAGAGTGTGAGGGAGTGAGTGTGTGGAAGTGAGGGATCAAGAGGGTGAAGCTCTTCACCATCTCCTCTTCTTCTCTTCTCTTCTCTTCTCTTGCGTGCACAGCTATGGAGGATGGAGCTTGGAGATGGAGGAGGATTGAGGATGCTTGAGCCAGCATCGAGAATCGTGGAGCTACGGAGGTGTGCAAGAGAGGAGGCTACTCACATTGGCATCAAGGTAAGCTCACTACACTCATAGGATCGACGGCGCATCGGCTAGGTGAGAGATAGCCATTAGAGCTCGCTTGAAACGCTTGAAGCAATAAGCGGTCCATGGGTCTTGGCTGTTGAGCGAAAGCTCCCACACCCAAGAAACAGTAGAGTCGCAGAAGAATCTTATTGAAGAACCTAGCCAAAAAGTTGCTACTCTTTCTATTCCTCCTCCAGCCCCTGTGATATCTTCTTTTGTTGTCATCTAAGGAAGAGCTAGATTAGTTGTTGCAACAGAAAGCTAAATTGTGTGATGGGTTCTCTACCAAGGTAGAGCCCTTCAGCACGGTGCAAGATGTGCTAGCCACACACACAAGTAAACAAACATGTAAGAATATTATATATAGTAGCATTCAGTAAGAAGAATATGTTACTAATCAAGGAGTCAATGTGCAGAGGTCTCCACTAAAAGCTGCATGGAAGGCCCCTTGCAAGTCATTACCTCCCATGCTGCTACGATGGTGAAGGTGGAGTGGTGTACTATTCTATGCGACCCATTTGAGATAGAAAATGCATTACAAAATAATTTGGTAAGTGAGGTATCCTCACGATTGGTAGAGGCATTAGAGGAGGTCAACCAACACAAGATGGTCGAGGTTGACGAAGAAACCACAAACACAGTATGTGATATCATTATGGTTTGTGTCCTTGCAAATAGTGTCGTGTATGTTTAGGAAGATTTTGTCCATTATGTTGAATTGGTGTCACCTCCATCATCCTTCTGGATTAAGTATCATCATTAGCGCTTTGCATTGTATCCTTGAGTAATGTGGACTTAGAACCTCCAGAGGAGGATGGGTGGCAGAATATGTGGTTTTGCAAATTTACTCAAAGCAATGTTTGATAGATTTGTTAATGAGTTAATCTTTCATGAAGACTACTTATTATCTTTTATGTAGCTTCGAGGAATTTTTTGCACATTCCTAATGAGAGAATGACATGAATCTTTATATAGGAGATGTGATTTTGCAAGTAGGCATGTATGTGCATTCTGCTGAAATGACTTTGGTCGATGGCTTGAAAATTTATAATTAGCTGACATTTTGATGTAGAGGCTATGCTTGGCATCCTCCTTTGGAGGATAATGTTCTAGATCCTTGTCGTCGACGGAGTGTCTTTCATGAGTCAAATATACAACCATTGCGATCCCAAGTGTTGAACCATATTGCTAGCAATCCCTTGTTCAGTGAGGATTTCTTTTTAGCCTTTGATTTTCAATGTTCCATCTACCCATATGATCCTCATGATATCCTCCCTTATTCCCTAATTTCTTATCGATTACCCTTGTATATTGCCATCCTCACTTATAATCCAAATAGTACCCCTCTTTTATCTTTTACCTTTGTAGTTTCCCCTCAAATTCTAGTTTTTACTACTTGCCCTGATCCTACATCTTTGCCTACTCCTATTGACCCTACTCCCGTTTTCCCATCTATTCCCTCTGTTTTTTTAGTAGAATCCCTTTAAAAATTCTTACTTTCCTTCCCTTCTTTCCCATCATCATTATCCCTTCAAATACCTTCATTTTATTATTTATATTACCCACCTAGCTCTTCACTATTTCCCTCTTATTTCCTTACCATCTCCATTTGACAATATTAATCTTCCTCCCCAATCAGTGATGGATACTCCTGGGTATGACAATGATATCCTCCATTCGACGATAGTGGACATTGAATGATTCCTTGATAGGACCAGTGTTTAATTGGCCTATCATTCCTGGGTCTTTTGACACTTTTGCACAATATTCTACTTCTTATCTTCAATTTGCTAGAGCACATGCTCATTCTGAGGATACCTCGGTATGCTTGGCATCTCATTTTTGTTGATATTTAGCTTTTATGCATCAGCAATCTCATCTGAATACTCGGAAGAGTATTTTGAACTTGACAATTAATCCTAATGAGGATGTGATTGTTGCTCAGATGGATCTCTTGCATTATTTTGCACAAGCTTTTCCTACCAAGTTTATTATCCTGTTGGAAAGGATGCACTACAAGATATAGACCTTATAGCGACGTTTAAAGCGACGAAAATACAAACAACAAAATTTGCCCCCGTCGTCGGAAAAAGCGTCGTTATTGACGACGCCATGGAATCGTCGCTATTTGCGTCGCTATTTGCGTCGCTATATGCGTCGCAAATGCGACGCATATAGCGACGCAAATAGCGACGCATATAGCGACGGTTGCAGAGAATTTGCGACGCTGATAGCGACGACAATAGCGACGTCTGCAGTAAATTTGCGACGCAAATAGCGACGGTAACAGAGGAAAAAAAAATTTTGTGGCAGGGCAGCAAGCTGCCCTGCCACATATAGCACTGTGTGCTGTATGAGAGCCATACAAAATAGTTTCTGCACTGCTGCATACAAAGCGTTTGCAAACAAAAAGAATCTATACTGAAATCATAAAACTGATAGATGAAATAAATACATGATATCGCATAAAATGCGATTGGTACAATCATAAAACAATATCACTAATACATAGAAAATGTCTACATAGATCGGGCGACTAAAAACTAAAGGTATGTGAGCGCTAAGGATCCGAGGGCGAGCTACAAATCGTCGTCCCCCGAAAGCTCGTCCCTCTGCAAAGGAGCATCAAACGGATTCTGCAGAAAAAGAAACAACATATCAATCCACCATACAATAATGCATTCAAATATCTCATGGTAACTACGGACATGAAAGATGAGAGACTTACTGGGCCGCCGCGTCTGTACAATCGGTCGATCAATGATCTGAGACCGTGCCTCTCTGCATATTGAGTCTCAAGGCCTTGCGGATCACGATTTGTAATGGAGTGCTACAAAGAAAACAAAATGCTAACTGTTAGAAATATGATTGTCAGTACAAATAATATCTCAAAAAAACAAATAAGCAAAACAAAAGAGAAACTTACAAAGTCCTCCAAATATGTCCTGTGGCCGCCACTCCCAAGATGATGTACCGATCCGGCCTCGATTCGTGCCCTCGCCGCCTCCCGCTGCTGACTCCAACGTCCTGGCGAATTTGTAGCCTCCTCCCTCAGTCGGCGCCAGTCCTCTGCATCTAACCACTCGGGCTTTGGAGCCCCACTCTTGATTGCCTTGCGTGCGTCGGATCGTCTATGTGACATGTATGCACGCATGCAATCCATCATCCAGCCCGTAGAGAATCTATCCACTGCGGCTGGCACCGGGAACTCCTCATGCAAGGATGCTACTATGTACTCCTTGCTCCCCTCCGGTATGTTCCTCCAATGATCCAGGACGTTGTGCCGAAAAACTTGTTGGCACAACTCCCTCATGCGAGCTATCACCCTCCTCCCCTCATCATTCATGATGATAGCTCCTGACCTGCCATCCACTAGGTATCCATAATCCCTAGGAGTGTGCCTCGTATGGGCCCTCTCCCATCTCCGTCCACGCTCCTGGGCATATCCAGGAGACCCCTGAACATCCGGTGTACCGACGGGGGTACCCTCTCCCGGAGTGCCACTGAAAGGGGTGCCACCAGAGGGGGTGCCACCAAAAGGAGTGCCACCAGAGGGGGTGCCACCAAAAGGAGTGCCACCAAAAGGCGTGACATCTGCCGACGGCTGCGCAAAAGCCGGAGTAACTGGAGTGGACGTCCCCACAGGTGTGACAAATCCTGGAGGTGACCGAGCTCTAGCTGAACGACGAGACGGAGACACCGCGTCCGTGTCTCCACAGCAGCACCCCCCTGATCCTCCTGCAGTCGCAGTCCCTCCCTCTGGCCCAAGTCGCGAGCGTCGAGATCGTCTGCTCGAAGCTGAAGCATCTGATCGCACTGAAGCTGATCTAGCAGAGCGCCCTGACGAAGAACGAGACAGCTCCTGATCTGCTATCTCTCTGAATCTCGCGAGCTGATCTGGAGACATACGTGCCATCATCTCCTGAAACTCCTCATCGCTCATCCCTCGACTCATCCTGAAAATAAAGATACCTGCAGAGATAAAAAATAATGTTAGAATAATCAATTGAAACTATACAAAGCGCATTAATATAAATCATTTTTGAAAAATCCATCTTAAAATGCATATCTTATCTACCTTTATGGAAGATCTAAACAACGAATTGAGTAATACAATTCTCCAAGAATGAAGTATTCTATGGTCCCATGTTAATCTCCTGACATAACTCTGCATACACTGGAAGGTCGATAGACATGTCACCACAAAAGAACGAGTCTGCCTCGTTCTCAAAAAATTCTACGACTTCTGTATTTCCATCATTGTTAGCCGATGCGGGCTCCAAGCTTGCGGTGGCCTCCACCCCTTGTAATTTCGATCCCTCTATTTGCATATATTCTTCATCTATGCCTGGAACATCGCTTTGATCGTATACTCTCGCACCTCTAGGAGTTGAAGGTATAACATACCACCATCGAGGTTGTCGGGGATTTGGATAGAAGATTACCTGTTCACAAACACTTACAAACCGTCTTCAAACCATTGTGACATAAAGCATGTCGTATTACAATTAGCAAGCAAATGACTAGAAGATTACCTGTTCACAATGTGCCGGCAACACAAAGGTGTCGCGCAAATCCATCCATTTTTTTTCGGAATCTATTTCGAGAAATCCAGATGGACCTCGTCGAACCGTTGCGCCAGCTCCTCCAAGTACCACTTTGAACCACTGCACATCGAATATTATCATGGAGAAGCTACGGTAATCCACCGTAATAATACTTTGCAAATTCCCAAAATACTCCATCTCATCCACAACCGTGTTCGGATCCGTTGCTCGTCGCCGGCTCTCTTGCTCAAACCTTGCCATGACACCACAGTCCATTGTGGAGCGCATTTTGTCAATACGCTCCACCCGAAAATGCCGTCCGCGCGACCACGCTGCACTATATATTTTGTACTGCACATTGAAACACTCAAATTAGATGTAGCAAACAAATTCAGATACGACACATTCTAAACCCCTCATTACCTTTGGACTACATCCCCTCGAGAACTCCCACTCCTCCATTGAGACCTCTGCCCCTTCGCTGGATGCTGCGATCAAGGCTCCATGCAACCATCGTGTTGACATAAACCGCGGCATCTCCTCCATGCCTTCGGGATATCGAATCGGTCGGTGACGCGTACTGCGTCGGAATTCAGCTCGCGCTTCCTCTCGATCTTGCCTTGCAATCTGGTACTTGGCGAGCCACGTCTCCATGGAGGCATGGTGCAACATACAAAAGCGATTCACTTTCTCTTCCATTGAGGCATCCATTCTTTTTTCTACCCCATTTCCAACCACCACATCTCCAGTCAGCCTGTCATCGTCCTTGAGCGTCCATAGCATTTCATTGTCTGGTTCCACCGTTGGTAGCCATTGTGAGATATGCACTAATGCCTCTGACACCAACCAACCCTCCGCCATGCTACCTTCCGGACGAGCTCGTTGTCGCACAAAGCCTTTCAGGGTTTTCATGAAGCGCTCCAGGAAGAACATCCATCGCGTATGGACAGGTCCGGCAATCTCCACTTCGTCCACAAGATGCACAAGAAGGTGAACTTGTATCGTGAGCATGCTAGTGGGCAGGTATTTCTCAAAGAGACAGACCGTCTCAACTGCTCCCCGCCTTGCGGATTCAATAGAGGACGTCTTAATCTCTTTCTGTGAGATCCATTGCACCAAAGTCGACAGCTTGTAAATGGCCCCACGAATTTCTGGAGTTAGGCATCCCGCGATCGCGATCGGTAGGACAAACTGCCACAAATGAGAAAGCATTAAGAATAATGGTCACTTTTCAAATTTCAAAATGTCCACGCTTATTAAAATCCATTCTGTTCACAAACCTGACATATCTTATGCCAATCATGGGATTTTAGCCCAGACATTTGGTCATCTTTAGAAAATGCGGACCTGAGAGAACGCATCATACCCGTCGGAGTGCGGATAGACTTGATTACTTGCTTCACAATGCGCTCTTCTTTGGTAGACAAAACCCAGGGAGCGCGAGGAAGCTGCACTCCCCCTTCAGCACTCGACTGCGGCCAAAGCGCCTCCATCTTACCTACCTCCTTTAAATCCATTCGTGACCCTATAGTGTCTCTCTTTCCTGTGATGTGGTCCCATAGCAAGCTGCCCACATTTTTGAAAATATGCATGGGATCCAACAAGTGGTTGACCTGTAAGTGGGTCCAATATGGCAACTCGTAGAAAACTGAGAACCGTCGCATTCCATTTGGATGTGATTCCGGGTTTACCATTTTCAGCTCGTACCAGCTTGCAGCGTTCATACGTGCTGGAGGTCGTCCAAGAAAACCTTCCCTGAGTTCATGATCCTCCGGCAAGAAAGTGGCGTGTCCTTGATATACCATCTTCTTCATGGTTCGTGACCTTCGGGAGTCTAACTGTGGCCCACACAATGGACATGCATGATAACCTGAGGTAACGAGACCTGCAAGGCGATCCACGACCTAGTGAATACTTGATTGAATGAAATAAAATATAGATATTACCGGCGTGAACAAATGTCTGCTCACCTGAGCACTCTCCCAATCCCGGAAAGTCATGCATCGTCCACATGAGAATGGCTCGAATGTTGGCTGACCGCCGACCATCGCGCCTGCTCATATCTTGCACCGTGACCCCCTCCTCCCACAAAATCTTAAGCTCATCGACTAATGGACGAAGATACACGTCCATATTTTTTACTTTGTAGCGGCCCGGGACGAGCAAGCTAAGGATGAGATGTCCTTTCTTCGTAGAAAGCCATGGAGGAATGTTGTAGTTGACAAGCACTATAGGCCACACACTGTAAGAAGTCGAGCGCAGACCGAATGGGTTCACACCATCCATGGCGAGACCGAGCCGAAGATTCCTTGGCTCTCGCGCAAAGCCTGGGAAGGTAGAGTCAATGTGGCTCCATGCGCGCGAATCTGCTGATATTCGTTGCACTCCATCCGTAGACCTATTCTGCACATGCCACGTTGTCAAGCTTGCCATGGCAGACGTGCGAAACATGTGGTTTATGCGGGGGATGAGCGGAAAGTGTCTGAGGACTTTTTGAGGGATGGTCTGCCCTTGCAAGTCCTGTCGATACCTGTGAGCACCACACTTTGGACATGTCTCCATAGTCTCGTATTCATCTCGAAACAATATGCAGTCGTTGATACATGCATGGATGTTATTGTAGTCCATGCCAAGCTTCCATAAAACATGTCGTGCATCATCACGAGACTCAGGCATGGTGTTTGCAGGTGGCAATATATGATATTTCAATAACCTGAAAACATCATAAAACACCTTGAAAAATCCATCCATATTTACAATAATACTGTTTAAAAAAAAAACAATGAAGTCTGTATGCAAGGTACCTGAATAACTCAGTCACACTCGTATCGCTCCAACCGTATTTCGCTTGCACACTTAAGAGTGCAAGCAATGTCTTCAACCGAGATACTCGGCACCCATCATATAATGGTATGGATGCTTCCTCTCTAAGCGGGTCAGATGTCTCAACATCCATGGGAATCAATGCATCGATCATTGCCTCCATCTCAGGCTCCAAGATTGTAGGCAAGTCGGGAAGGTTGTCTGTCTCCTCTGGCATTGACGATATAGATGGGCCTTGCGAGTGGTCTATTGGCTCCTGCCATCCATCCATCTCACGTCCACGAACTCTTCTAATTGGCCGCAAAGGGTGCTCTCCCCCTTGGGTCGAGACATCACCCCCCTGGACACAAAATTTGCCAACAAGACCCAATCTTATTGTGTATGGTTTTCAATTAGCTTGAGAGTACAATGCATGAAAAATGCTAACTTGAAAATACCGTTTGCTGAAAATCTGCAATCGCCTGATCAATAATCTCAGGTTGAAACTCGCCAAATCGTCGTACGTGTTCTATAGACAATCGACGTTTTCGTCTAATTGCCAACTTGCATTGAGAGCAAGGACATGGGACACGCTGATTAAGATACGACTCGCGGTCTTGAACAATAGGACCTTCTTCGTTTGCCATCTTATCTACATTATAGCAAACGAGGCTTAAATGGATAGCTTTTTGGAGATGTACGTCAACTTGCAAGTTGACCATAAACCTTGCATTGTATATAGTAGTCGAGAGATTTTCCGATGTTATATCTCGGCCTTGTATCATGCTCAACGATTTGTTTGTCCCGGTAGATAATTTTTTGTTATATCTCGGCTTTGAGTATAAGTAATCCATTTTAAAATTAATGCGCGCCATCTATGAAATTTTACAACTATAGTAATAAAATTTATTTCAATCAATTCTACTCATAGTCATAAGACCTGAGAGAAATTATCCTATACTCAATTTAAGGGATCTCCACTTCTATAACAATAATTTTGGGTTAATTTTGATGAAGTACGTGGCCGTATGCAAAGCACATTGCATACCATTATCGATACGTATATTATCTTAAATTTCATTCCCTTCCCTCTCCCTCTCCCTCTCCCTCACCCTCTCCCTCTCTTTCTCTCACCCTCTCCCTCACCCTCTCGTTCTCTTTCTCTCCCTCTCTCATTTCCTCCCTCCTCCTCCCTCTCCCTCTCCCTCCCTCTTTCTCCCTCTTTCTCCCTCTCCCTCTCCCTCGCTCCCTCGCTCCCTCTCCCTCCCCCTCCCTCTTTCTCTCCCTCTCTCATTTCCTTCCCCTCCCCCTCCCTCTCCCTCTCCCTCTCCCTCTCTTTTTCTCCCTCTCCCTCTCTATCTCTCTTTCTCTCTCATTTCCTAAACAAGCAAAAAATAAAGTGATTTAAACATCCTCCAAGCAAAAGGGAGAGGGAGAGATACAATGCACTCTCCCTCTCTTTCTCTTTCTATCCCTCTCTCATTTCCTTCCCCTTCCTATCCCTCTCACTCTCTTTCTCTCTCATTTCCTCTCCTAAACAAGAAAAAAATAAAGTGATTCAAACATTAAACAAGCAAAAGGGAGAGGGAGGGAGAGAGAGAATGCACTCTCCCTCCTTCTCCCTCTCTTTTTCTTTCTCTCCCTCTCCTATTTCCTCCCCCTCCCTCTCCCTCTCCCTCTATTTCTCTTTCTCTTTCTTTCCCTTTCCCTCTCCCTCTCCCTCTCTTTCTCTCTTACTCTCTCGTTTCCTCTCCTAAACAAGCAAAGAAGAAAGTAATTTAAACATTAAACAAGCAAAAGGGAGAGAGAGAGAGAGAGAATGCACTCTCACTCTCTTTCTCTCCCTCTCCCTCTCTTTCTCTCCCTCTCTCTCCCTCTCCCTCTCCTTCTCTTTCTTTTCCTCTCCTAAATAAACAAAAGAGAACGATTTAAACCTTCAACAAGTAAAAGAAAGAGAGAGGGAGACTCACCAATGAGATATGGCGAGCGTGGGCGGCTTCTCTTTGCAACGAGGGCTCCTCCTCTCCTTCGCGAACAACGACGGTGGCGGTGGCGGCGGCGGCGGCAACAAGTCTCTTCCTCCTCTTCTTTCACAAAGCCTTGGCTCTCTCCCTCGCTCTCGCTCTCAAAAGGCGAAGAAAACAAAATGAAAACGGCGCTCTGGTTTCGGCCGCGCTTTTTTTTCCCTGCGGCGTCGCTATACGCGTCGCTATTTGCGTCGCTATTTGCGTCGCTATTTGCATCGCAAATGTGACGCAAATAGCGACGCGTATAGCGACGCATATAGCGACGCCAATAGCGACGCCGATAAACGCCGTCGCTAATCGATGCGGAATGCGAAAAATCCCCTTGCCACACACGAACCACAACATAGCCACGATGCGGAATGCGAAAAATCCCCTTGCGAGTACCCACATCGCACGCACCAAAGCATAGTCATGGGCTCCACTCTCTTCTTGGGCCAAGCGATATAGTGAGCTCACGATGGGTGTCCCCACAATCGCACCAATATTGCAATAACGGCTTCCCTAACAATGAGGCTCGGGCACAATCATCATTGTCATATCCATTTCCTGAACCTTCCAGGCTTGACATTTCCCAGCCAAAAAGGCTCATAGCCTCAACATATTGGAGTGGTTGTACTGTGAAAAAAAAAAAGGAGCAATAAGAAGCACCCACTATCACAGCACCACACCTAGGGATCCTTAAGTAAGGTGCGTCCAGTGCCCTTGGTCGGCTGGCCCCGTTGCTAATCCCCTAGCCCTTTGTACATCCCCCACAATTGTTCAAGGCACATCAAGGACAGGACATACCTCGGGAGCTCGCGTCGCCTATGGTTAGACCTGTCACCCTGAACCACTTGCACAATTCTTTTGCACTCCATCTGAATGCCATCACAATCAACAATGGTAAGCAAGGCATGAACGATAATGGAAACTTACACCATACTTTTCAAGCACTACAAGTAGCCACTAGCTACCAAAAGCTAAGACATCAAGGAGCTCAATTATGCTACATTGCCTTGACAAGACCATAATGATGTCTCAAGCAATCTTCAAGTGTACTCCCCGTCTTCATCCACAAATTTTTTCATCAACTTAGCCCCTTGCTTCACTGACCCATTGCTATACAAGGAACCAGGCCGACAGTCTTTTAACTAAGTAATACCTAAATATGCACGTGTACTCACTTAATATTCACACTATAACCTATACACGGTTTGGGTCCTCAAGTGCAGGACAATACTTTAGGCTTGCTTAGAGTCCCGACCTGTCTCCCAAACTAATCAAAATATGTCTTGTGCACGATAAAGAAGACTAGCACTTCCCCTTAGGGAGAGACCACATGAGAGGTTTTTCAATTGCAGGTATTGCAGATCCAACGAACGTGTCGTTCGCTCTTCACCCACACTCAACTCTGACTCCCTATTCTTATCACCCGGTAAGCCTACCATGAATCATCATGTACAGAATCCTCACCAAGCCGTCACTTGTACTCCATCAGTGCAATCCCCCCAAAGAATAGACCTACCCCCAACTCCCATTCCCCTACCACCTACCACCTACCACCACTTAACCCACCAACCTGCCCCCAACGACCTTCCTCCCCACCACTACCAACACTCCGCCACGGCAACCACCGATGTCCTTGCCACCCCCATCCTCTTCGGTGCATGCTAATGCCTGCTACCTAAGACGATGAGTGCCATGGGACTAGCACTTGTCTAGGAGGGGGGTAATGTTAACCCCAACACACGAAGAAAGCAAAAGAAAATAAAAAGACGCAAGGCAAAGGCGGAAAAAAGGTAGCTCGACTGAAGAAAGAAAGGGGGAAAGGACAAAAGCGCAAGGGCAACCTTAAAAGTCCAAGGAAAATGCAAAAGGGAAAAGGTGCATTTTAAAATACAAAGGTGCACCCTGAAATCTTGTAAAAGAGTGCCAAGCAGTGGAAAATCCGGAAAGCTAAAACAGAAGACAAAGACAAAGGCGCACAAGGAAAAGCGCAAGTCAAACTATTGTAAAAGAGCACAAGAGCATCATGGTTTAATTCAAGGAGTGCCGGGATTTCACTCATGTAATTTGTAAATGTAGACGGGCGGTAGAAAGGAAGCTAGGAAGATAGAAGGACAATGGGAAAAAGGACAATGTAAAAAATGGGAAAAGGGGATGACCACCCAAAAGGGATTTAGGGTTTGTATATAAAGTTGAAAAGTGAATGAGAAGCTCATTCTTTTGGTGTGTGGCAAAAGGAGTCTTCATCCTCTTCTCTTCTTCTCTCCTTCTTGCTTGTGTGTGCTCTTGAGAGAGGGAGTGTGAGAGTGTGAGGGAGTGAGTGTGTGGAAGTGAGGGATCAAGAGGGTGAAGCTCTTCACCATCTCCTCTTCTTCTCTTCTCTTCTCTTCTCTTGCGTGCACAGCTATGGAGGATGGAGCTTGGAGATGGAGGAGGATTGAGGATGCTTGAGCCAGCATCGAGAATCGTGGAGCTACGGAGGTGTGCAAGAGAGGAGGCTACTCACATTGGCATCAAGGTAAGCTCACTACACTCATAGGATCGACGGCGCATCGGCTAGGTGAGAGATAGCCATTAGAGCTCGCTTGAAACGCTTGAAGCAATAAGCGGTCCATGGGTCTTGGCTGTTGAGCGAAAGCTCCCACACCCAAGAAACAGTAGAGTCGCAGAAGAATCTTATTGAAGAACCTAGCCAAAAAGTTGCTACTCTTTCTATTCCTCCTCCAGCCCCTGTGATATCTTCTTTTGTTGTCATCTAAGGAAGAGCTAGATTAGTTGTTGCAACAGAAAGCTAAATTGTGTGATGGGTTCTCTACCAAGGTAGAGCCCTTCAGCACGGTGCAAGATGTGCTAGCCACACACACAAGTAAACAAACATGTAAGAATATTATATATAGTAGCATTCAGTAAGAAGAATATGTTACTAATCAAGGAGTCAATGTGCAGAGGTCTCCACTAAAAGCTGCATGGAAGGCCCCTTGCAAGTCATTACCTCCCATGCTGCTACGATGGTGAAGGTGGAGTGGTGTACTATTCTATGCGACCCATTTGAGATAGAAAATGCATTACAAAATAATTTGGTAAGTGAGGTATCCTCACGATTGGTAGAGGCATTAGAGGAGGTCAACCAACACAAGATGGTCGAGGTTGACGAAGAAACCACAAACACAGTATGTGATATCATTATGGTTTGTGTCCTTGCAAATAGTGTCGTGTATGTTTAGGAAGATTTTGTCCATTATGTTGAATTGGTGTCACCTCCATCATCCTTCTGGATTAAGTATCATCATTAGCGCTTTGCATTGTATCCTTGAGTAATGTGGACTTAGAACCTCCAGAGGAGGATGGGTGGCAGAATATGTGGTTTTGCAAATTTACTCAAAGCAATGTTTGATAGATTTGTTAATGAGTTAATCTTTCATGAAGACTACTTATTATCTTTTATGTAGCTTCGAGGAATTTTTTGCACATTCCTAATGAGAGAATGACATGAATCTTTATATAGGAGATGTGATTTTGCAAGTAGGCATGTATGTGCATTCTGCTGAAATGACTTTGGTCGATGGCTTGAAAATTTATAATTAGCTGACATTTTGATGTAGAGGCTATGCTTGGCATCCTCCTTTGGAGGATAATGTTCTAGATCCTTGTCGTCGACGGAGTGTCTTTCATGAGTCAAATATACAACCATTGCGATCCCAAGTGTTGAACCATATTGCTAGCAATCCCTTGTTCAGTGAGGATTTCTTTTTAGCCTTTGATTTTCAATGTTCCATCTACCCATATGATCCTCATGATATCCTCCCTTATTCCCTAATTTCTTATCGATTACCCTTGTATATTGCCATCCTCACTTATAATCCAAATAGTACCCCTCTTTTATCTTTTACCTTTGTAGTTTCCCCTCAAATTCTAGTTTTTACTACTTGCCCTGATCCTACATCTTTGCCTACTCCTATTGACCCTACTCCCGTTTTCCCATCTATTCCCTCTGTTTTTTTAGTAGAATCCCTTTAAAAATTCTTACTTTCCTTCCCTTCTTTCCCATCATCATTATCCCTTCAAATACCTTCATTTTATTATTTATATTACCCACCTAGCTCTTCACTATTTCCCTCTTATTTCCTTACCATCTCCATTTGACAATATTAATCTTCCTCCCCAATCAGTGATGGATACTCCTGGGTATGACAATGATATCCTCCATTCGACGATAGTGGACATTGAATGATTCCTTGATAGGACCAGTGTTTAATTGGCCTATCATTCCTGGGTCTTTTGACACTTTTGCACAATATTCTACTTCTTATCTTCAATTTGCTAGAGCACATGCTCATTCTGAGGATACCTCGGTATGCTTGGCATCTCATTTTTGTTGATATTTAGCTTTTATGCATCAGCAATCTCATCTGAATACTCGGAAGAGTATTTTGAACTTGACAATTAATCCTAATGAGGATGTGATTGTTGCTCAGATGGATCTCTTGCATTATTTTGCACAAGCTTTTCCTACCAAGTTTATTATCCTGTTGGAAAGGATGCACTACAAGATATAGACCTTATAGCGACGTTTAAAGCGACGAAAATACAAACAACAAAATTTGCCCCCGTCGTCGGAAAAAGCGTCGTTATTGACGACGCCATGGAATCGTCGCTATTTGCGTCGCTATTTGCGTCGCTATATGCGTCGCAAATGCGACGCATATAGCGACGCAAATAGCGACGCATATAGCGACGGTTGCAGAGAATTTGCGACGCTGATAGCGACGACAATAGCGACGTCTGCAGTAAATTTGCGACGCAAATAGCGACGGTAACAGAGGAAAAAAAAATTTTGTGGCAGGGCAGCAAGCTGCCCTGCCACATATAGCACTGTGTGCTGTATGAGAGCCATACAAAATAGTTTCTGCACTGCTGCATACAAAGCGTTTGCAAACAAAAAGAATCTATACTGAAATCATAAAACTGATAGATGAAATAAATACATGATATCGCATAAAATGCGATTGGTACAATCATAAAACAATATCACTAATACATAGAAAATGTCTACATAGATCGGGCGACTAAAAACTAAAGGTATGTGAGCGCTAAGGATCCGAGGGCGAGCTACAAATCGTCGTCCCCCGAAAGCTCGTCCCTCTGCAAAGGAGCATCAAACGGATTCTGCAGAAAAAGAAACAACATATCAATCCACCATACAATAATGCATTCAAATATCTCATGGTAACTACGGACATGAAAGATGAGAGACTTACTGGGCCGCCGCGTCTGTACAATCGGTCGATCAATGATCTGAGACCGTGCCTCTCTGCATATTGAGTCTCAAGGCCTTGCGGATCACGATTTGTAATGGAGTGCTACAAAGAAAACAAAATGCTAACTGTTAGAAATATGATTGTCAGTACAAATAATATCTCAAAAAAACAAATAAGCAAAACAAAAGAGAAACTTACAAAGTCCTCCAAATATGTCCTGTGGCCGCCACTCCCAAGATGATGTACCGATCCGGCCTCGATTCGTGCCCTCGCCGCCTCCCGCTGCTGACTCCAACGTCCTGGCGAATTTGTAGCCTCCTCCCTCAGTCGGCGCCAGTCCTCTGCATCTAACCACTCGGGCTTTGGAGCCCCACTCTTGATTGCCTTGCGTGCGTCGGATCGTCTATGTGACATGTATGCACGCATGCAATCCATCATCCAGCCCGTAGAGAATCTATCCACTGCGGCTGGCACCGGGAACTCCTCATGCAAGGATGCTACTATGTACTCCTTGCTCCCCTCCGGTATGTTCCTCCAATGATCCAGGACGTTGTGCCGAAAAACTTGTTGGCACAACTCCCTCATGCGAGCTATCACCCTCCTCCCCTCATCATTCATGATGATAGCTCCTGACCTGCCATCCACTAGGTATCCATAATCCCTAGGAGTGTGCCTCGTATGGGCCCTCTCCCATCTCCGTCCACGCTCCTGGGCATATCCAGGAGACCCCTGAACATCCGGTGTACCGACGGGGGTACCCTCTCCCGGAGTGCCACTGAAAGGGGTGCCACCAGAGGGGGTGCCACCAAAAGGAGTGCCACCAGAGGGGGTGCCACCAAAAGGAGTGCCACCAAAAGGCGTGACATCTGCCGACGGCTGCGCAAAAGCCGGAGTAACTGGAGTGGACGTCCCCACAGGTGTGACAAATCCTGGAGGTGACCGAGCTCTAGCTGAACGACGAGACGGAGACACCGCGTCCGTGTCTCCACAGCAGCACCCCCCTGATCCTCCTGCAGTCGCAGTCCCTCCCTCTGGCCCAAGTCGCGAGCGTCGAGATCGTCTGCTCGAAGCTGAAGCATCTGATCGCACTGAAGCTGATCTAGCAGAGCGCCCTGACGAAGAACGAGACAGCTCCTGATCTGCTATCTCTCTGAATCTCGCGAGCTGATCTGGAGACATACGTGCCATCATCTCCTGAAACTCCTCATCGCTCATCCCTCGACTCATCCTGAAAATAAAGATACCTGCAGAGATAAAAAATAATGTTAGAATAATCAATTGAAACTATACAAAGCGCATTAATATAAATCATTTTTGAAAAATCCATCTTAAAATGCATATCTTATCTACCTTTATGGAAGATCTAAACAACGAATTGAGTAATACAATTCTCCAAGAATGAAGTATTCTATGGTCCCATGTTAATCTCCTGACATAACTCTGCATACACTGGAAGGTCGATAGACATGTCACCACAAAAGAACGAGTCTGCCTCGTTCTCAAAAAATTCTACGACTTCTGTATTTCCATCATTGTTAGCCGATGCGGGCTCCAAGCTTGCGGTGGCCTCCACCCCTTGTAATTTCGATCCCTCTATTTGCATATATTCTTCATCTATGCCTGGAACATCGCTTTGATCGTATACTCTCGCACCTCTAGGAGTTGAAGGTATAACATACCACCATCGAGGTTGTCGGGGATTTGGATAGAAGATTACCTGTTCACAAACACTTACAAACCGTCTTCAAACCATTGTGACATAAAGCATGTCGTATTACAATTAGCAAGCAAATGACTAGAAGATTACCTGTTCACAATGTGCCGGCAACACAAAGGTGTCGCGCAAATCCATCCATTTTTTTTCGGAATCTATTTCGAGAAATCCAGATGGACCTCGTCGAACCGTTGCGCCAGCTCCTCCAAGTACCACTTTGAACCACTGCACATCGAATATTATCATGGAGAAGCTACGGTAATCCACCGTAATAATACTTTGCAAATTCCCAAAATACTCCATCTCATCCACAACCGTGTTCGGATCCGTTGCTCGTCGCCGGCTCTCTTGCTCAAACCTTGCCATGACACCACAGTCCATTGTGGAGCGCATTTTGTCAATACGCTCCACCCGAAAATGCCGTCCGCGCGACCACGCTGCACTATATATTTTGTACTGCACATTGAAACACTCAAATTAGATGTAGCAAACAAATTCAGATACGACACATTCTAAACCCCTCATTACCTTTGGACTACATCCCCTCGAGAACTCCCACTCCTCCATTGAGACCTCTGCCCCTTCGCTGGATGCTGCGATCAAGGCTCCATGCAACCATCGTGTTGACATAAACCGCGGCATCTCCTCCATGCCTTCGGGATATCGAATCGGTCGGTGACGCGTACTGCGTCGGAATTCAGCTCGCGCTTCCTCTCGATCTTGCCTTGCAATCTGGTACTTGGCGAGCCACGTCTCCATGGAGGCATGGTGCAACATACAAAAGCGATTCACTTTCTCTTCCATTGAGGCATCCATTCTTTTTTCTACCCCATTTCCAACCACCACATCTCCAGTCAGCCTGTCATCGTCCTTGAGCGTCCATAGCATTTCATTGTCTGGTTCCACCGTTGGTAGCCATTGTGAGATATGCACTAATGCCTCTGACACCAACCAACCCTCCGCCATGCTACCTTCCGGACGAGCTCGTTGTCGCACAAAGCCTTTCAGGGTTTTCATGAAGCGCTCCAGGAAGAACATCCATCGCGTATGGACAGGTCCGGCAATCTCCACTTCGTCCACAAGATGCACAAGAAGGTGAACTTGTATCGTGAGCATGCTAGTGGGCAGGTATTTCTCAAAGAGACAGACCGTCTCAACTGCTCCCCGCCTTGCGGATTCAATAGAGGACGTCTTAATCTCTTTCTGTGAGATCCATTGCACCAAAGTCGACAGCTTGTAAATGGCCCCACGAATTTCTGGAGTTAGGCATCCCGCGATCGCGATCGGTAGGACAAACTGCCACAAATGAGAAAGCATTAAGAATAATGGTCACTTTTCAAATTTCAAAATGTCCACGCTTATTAAAATCCATTCTGTTCACAAACCTGACATATCTTATGCCAATCATGGGATTTTAGCCCAGACATTTGGTCATCTTTAGAAAATGCGGACCTGAGAGAACGCATCATACCCGTCGGAGTGCGGATAGACTTGATTACTTGCTTCACAATGCGCTCTTCTTTGGTAGACAAAACCCAGGGAGCGCGAGGAAGCTGCACTCCCCCTTCAGCACTCGACTGCGGCCAAAGCGCCTCCATCTTACCTACCTCCTTTAAATCCATTCGTGACCCTATAGTGTCTCTCTTTCCTGTGATGTGGTCCCATAGCAAGCTGCCCACATTTTTGAAAATATGCATGGGATCCAACAAGTGGTTGACCTGTAAGTGGGTCCAATATGGCAACTCGTAGAAAACTGAGAACCGTCGCATTCCATTTGGATGTGATTCCGGGTTTACCATTTTCAGCTCGTACCAGCTTGCAGCGTTCATACGTGCTGGAGGTCGTCCAAGAAAACCTTCCCTGAGTTCATGATCCTCCGGCAAGAAAGTGGCGTGTCCTTGATATACCATCTTCTTCATGGTTCGTGACCTTCGGGAGTCTAACTGTGGCCCACACAATGGACATGCATGATAACCTGAGGTAACGAGACCTGCAAGGCGATCCACGACCTAGTGAATACTTGATTGAATGAAATAAAATATAGATATTACCGGCGTGAACAAATGTCTGCTCACCTGAGCACTCTCCCAATCCCGGAAAGTCATGCATCGTCCACATGAGAATGGCTCGAATGTTGGCTGACCGCCGACCATCGCGCCTGCTCATATCTTGCACCGTGACCCCCTCCTCCCACAAAATCTTAAGCTCATCGACTAATGGACGAAGATACACGTCCATATTTTTTACTTTGTAGCGGCCCGGGACGAGCAAGCTAAGGATGAGATGTCCTTTCTTCGTAGAAAGCCATGGAGGAATGTTGTAGTTGACAAGCACTATAGGCCACACACTGTAAGAAGTCGAGCGCAGACCGAATGGGTTCACACCATCCATGGCGAGACCGAGCCGAAGATTCCTTGGCTCTCGCGCAAAGCCTGGGAAGGTAGAGTCAATGTGGCTCCATGCGCGCGAATCTGCTGATATTCGTTGCACTCCATCCGTAGACCTATTCTGCACATGCCACGTTGTCAAGCTTGCCATGGCAGACGTGCGAAACATGTGGTTTATGCGGGGGATGAGCGGAAAGTGTCTGAGGACTTTTTGAGGGATGGTCTGCCCTTGCAAGTCCTGTCGATACCTGTGAGCACCACACTTTGGACATGTCTCCATAGTCTCGTATTCATCTCGAAACAATATGCAGTCGTTGATACATGCATGGATGTTATTGTAGTCCATGCCAAGCTTCCGTAAAACATGTCGTGCATCATCACGAGACTCAGGCATGGTGTTTGCAGGTGGCAATATATGATATTTCAATAACCTGAAAACATCATAAAACACCTTGAAAAATCCATCCATATTTACAATAATACTGTTTAAAAAAAAAACAATGAAGTCTGTATGCAAGGTACCTGAATAACTCAGTCACACTCGTATCGCTCCAACCGTATTTCGCTTGCACACTTAAGAGTGCAAGCAATGTCTTCAACCGAGATACTCGGCACCCATCATATAATGGTATGGATGCTTCCTCTCTAAGCGGGTCAGATGTCTCAACATCCATGGGAATCAATGCATCGATCATTGCCTCCATCTCAGGCTCCAAGATTGTAGGCAAGTCGGGAAGGTTGTCTGTCTCCTCTGGCATTGACGATATAGATGGGCCTTGCGAGTGGTCTATTGGCTCCTGCCATCCATCCATCTCACGTCCACGAACTCTTCTAATTGGCCGCAAAGGGTGCTCTCCCCCTTGGGTCGAGACATCACCCCCCTGGACACAAAATTT
Organism: Lygodium microphyllum; assembly: GCF_053477565.2. NCBI lineage: Eukaryota > Viridiplantae > Streptophyta > Polypodiopsida > Schizaeales > Lygodiaceae > Lygodium > Lygodium microphyllum. The sequence continues at coordinate 107,875,533 of NC_141145.1, forward strand.
GCCAACAAGACCCAATCTTATTGTGTATGGTTTTCAATTAGCTTGAGAGTACAATGCATGAAAAATGCTAACTTGAAAATACCGTTTGCTGAAAATCTGCAATCGCCTGATCAATAATCTCAGGTTGAAACTCGCCAAATCGTCGTACGTGTTCTATAGACAATCGACGTTTTCGTCTAATTGCCAACTTGCATTGAGAGCAAGGACATGGGACACGCTGATTAAGATACGACTCGCGGTCTTGAACAATAGGACCTTCTTCGTTTGCCATCTTATCTACATTATAGCAAACGAGGCTTAAATGGATAGCTTTTTGGAGATGTACGTCAACTTGCAAGTTGACCATAAACCTTGCATTGTATATAGTAGTCGAGAGATTTTCCGATGTTATATCTCGGCCTTGTATCATGCTCAACGATTTGTTTGTCCCGGTAGATAATTTTTTGTTATATCTCGGCTTTGAGTATAAGTAATCCATTTTAAAATTAATGCGCGCCATCTATGAAATTTTACAACTATAGTAATAAAATTTATTTCAATCAATTCTACTCATAGTCATAAGACCTGAGAGAAATTATCCTATACTCAATTTAAGGGATCTCCACTTCTATAACAATAATTTTGGGTTAATTTTGATGAAGTACGTGGCCGTATGCAAAGCACATTGCATACCATTATCGATACGTATATTATCTTAAATTTCATTCCCTTCCCTCTCCCTCTCCCTCTCCCTCACCCTCTCCCTCTCTTTCTCTCACCCTCTCCCTCACCCTCTCGTTCTCTTTCTCTCCCTCTCTCATTTCCTCCCTCCTCCTCCCTCTCCCTCTCCCTCCCTCTTTCTCCCTCTTTCTCCCTCTCCCTCTCCCTCGCTCCCTCGCTCCCTCTCCCTCCCCCTCCCTCTTTCTCTCCCTCTCTCATTTCCTTCCCCTCCCCCTCCCTCTCCCTCTCCCTCTCCCTCTCTTTTTCTCCCTCTCCCTCTCTATCTCTCTTTCTCTCTCATTTCCTAAACAAGCAAAAAATAAAGTGATTTAAACATCCTCCAAGCAAAAGGGAGAGGGAGAGATACAATGCACTCTCCCTCTCTTTCTCTTTCTATCCCTCTCTCATTTCCTTCCCCTTCCTATCCCTCTCACTCTCTTTCTCTCTCATTTCCTCTCCTAAACAAGAAAAAAATAAAGTGATTCAAACATTAAACAAGCAAAAGGGAGAGGGAGGGAGAGAGAGAATGCACTCTCCCTCCTTCTCCCTCTCTTTTTCTTTCTCTCCCTCTCCTATTTCCTCCCCCTCCCTCTCCCTCTCCCTCTATTTCTCTTTCTCTTTCTTTCCCTTTCCCTCTCCCTCTCCCTCTCTTTCTCTCTTACTCTCTCGTTTCCTCTCCTAAACAAGCAAAGAAGAAAGTAATTTAAACATTAAACAAGCAAAAGGGAGAGAGAGAGAGAGAGAATGCACTCTCACTCTCTTTCTCTCCCTCTCCCTCTCTTTCTCTCCCTCTCTCTCCCTCTCCCTCTCCTTCTCTTTCTTTTCCTCTCCTAAATAAACAAAAGAGAACGATTTAAACCTTCAACAAGTAAAAGAAAGAGAGAGGGAGACTCACCAATGAGATATGGCGAGCGTGGGCGGCTTCTCTTTGCAACGAGGGCTCCTCCTCTCCTTCGCGAACAACGACGGTGGCGGTGGCGGCGGCGGCGGCAACAAGTCTCTTCCTCCTCTTCTTTCACAAAGCCTTGGCTCTCTCCCTCGCTCTCGCTCTCAAAAGGCGAAGAAAACAAAATGAAAACGGCGCTCTGGTTTCGGCCGCGCTTTTTTTTCCCTGCGGCGTCGCTATACGCGTCGCTATTTGCGTCGCTATTTGCATCGCAAATGTGACGCAAATAGCGACGCGTATAGCGACGCATATAGCGACGCCAATAGCGACGCCGATAAACGCCGTCGCTAATCGATGCGGAATGCGAAAAATCCCCTTGCCACACACGAACCACAACATAGCCACGATGCGGAATGCGAAAAATCCCCTTGCGAGTACCCACATCGCACGCACCAAAGCATAGTCATGGGCTCCACTCTCTTCTTGGGCCAAGCGATATAGTGAGCTCACGATGGGTGTCCCCACAATCGCACCAATATTGCAATAACGGCTTCCCTAACAATGAGGCTCGGGCACAATCATCATTGTCATATCCATTTCCTGAACCTTCCAGGCTTGACATTTCCCAGCCAAAAAGGCTCATAGCCTCAACATATTGGAGTGGTTGTACTGTGAAAAAAAAAAAGGAGCAATAAGAAGCACCCACTATCACAGCACCACACCTAGGGATCCTTAAGTAAGGTGCGTCCAGTGCCCTTGGTCGGCTGGCCCCGTTGCTAATCCCCTAGCCCTTTGTACATCCCCCACAATTGTTCAAGGCACATCAAGGACAGGACATACCTCGGGAGCTCGCGTCGCCTATGGTTAGACCTGTCACCCTGAACCACTTGCACAATTCTTTTGCACTCCATCTGAATGCCATCACAATCAACAATGGTAAGCAAGGCATGAACGATAATGGAAACTTACACCATACTTTTCAAGCACTACAAGTAGCCACTAGCTACCAAAAGCTAAGACATCAAGGAGCTCAATTATGCTACATTGCCTTGACAAGACCATAATGATGTCTCAAGCAATCTTCAAGTGTACTCCCCGTCTTCATCCACAAATTTTTTCATCAACTTAGCCCCTTGCTTCACTGACCCATTGCTATACAAGGAACCAGGCCGACAGTCTTTTAACTAAGTAATACCTAAATATGCACGTGTACTCACTTAATATTCACACTATAACCTATACACGGTTTGGGTCCTCAAGTGCAGGACAATACTTTAGGCTTGCTTAGAGTCCCGACCTGTCTCCCAAACTAATCAAAATATGTCTTGTGCACGATAAAGAAGACTAGCACTTCCCCTTAGGGAGAGACCACATGAGAGGTTTTTCAATTGCAGGTATTGCAGATCCAACGAACGTGTCGTTCGCTCTTCACCCACACTCAACTCTGACTCCCTATTCTTATCACCCGGTAAGCCTACCATGAATCATCATGTACAGAATCCTCACCAAGCCGTCACTTGTACTCCATCAGTGCAATCCCCCCAAAGAATAGACCTACCCCCAACTCCCATTCCCCTACCACCTACCACCTACCACCACTTAACCCACCAACCTGCCCCCAACGACCTTCCTCCCCACCACTACCAACACTCCGCCACGGCAACCACCGATGTCCTTGCCACCCCCATCCTCTTCGGTGCATGCTAATGCCTGCTACCTAAGACGATGAGTGCCATGGGACTAGCACTTGTCTAGGAGGGGGGTAATGTTAACCCCAACACACGAAGAAAGCAAAAGAAAATAAAAAGACGCAAGGCAAAGGCGGAAAAAAGGTAGCTCGACTGAAGAAAGAAAGGGGGAAAGGACAAAAGCGCAAGGGCAACCTTAAAAGTCCAAGGAAAATGCAAAAGGGAAAAGGTGCATTTTAAAATACAAAGGTGCACCCTGAAATCTTGTAAAAGAGTGCCAAGCAGTGGAAAATCCGGAAAGCTAAAACAGAAGACAAAGACAAAGGCGCACAAGGAAAAGCGCAAGTCAAACTATTGTAAAAGAGCACAAGAGCATCATGGTTTAATTCAAGGAGTGCCGGGATTTCACTCATGTAATTTGTAAATGTAGACGGGCGGTAGAAAGGAAGCTAGGAAGATAGAAGGACAATGGGAAAAAGGACAATGTAAAAAATGGGAAAAGGGGATGACCACCCAAAAGGGATTTAGGGTTTGTATATAAAGTTGAAAAGTGAATGAGAAGCTCATTCTTTTGGTGTGTGGCAAAAGGAGTCTTCATCCTCTTCTCTTCTTCTCTCCTTCTTGCTTGTGTGTGCTCTTGAGAGAGGGAGTGTGAGAGTGTGAGGGAGTGAGTGTGTGGAAGTGAGGGATCAAGAGGGTGAAGCTCTTCACCATCTCCTCTTCTTCTCTTCTCTTCTCTTCTCTTGCGTGCACAGCTATGGAGGATGGAGCTTGGAGATGGAGGAGGATTGAGGATGCTTGAGCCAGCATCGAGAATCGTGGAGCTACGGAGGTGTGCAAGAGAGGAGGCTACTCACATTGGCATCAAGGTAAGCTCACTACACTCATAGGATCGACGGCGCATCGGCTAGGTGAGAGATAGCCATTAGAGCTCGCTTGAAACGCTTGAAGCAATAAGCGGTCCATGGGTCTTGGCTGTTGAGCGAAAGCTCCCACACCCAAGAAACAGTAGAGTCGCAGAAGAATCTTATTGAAGAACCTAGCCAAAAAGTTGCTACTCTTTCTATTCCTCCTCCAGCCCCTGTGATATCTTCTTTTGTTGTCATCTAAGGAAGAGCTAGATTAGTTGTTGCAACAGAAAGCTAAATTGTGTGATGGGTTCTCTACCAAGGTAGAGCCCTTCAGCACGGTGCAAGATGTGCTAGCCACACACACAAGTAAACAAACATGTAAGAATATTATATATAGTAGCATTCAGTAAGAAGAATATGTTACTAATCAAGGAGTCAATGTGCAGAGGTCTCCACTAAAAGCTGCATGGAAGGCCCCTTGCAAGTCATTACCTCCCATGCTGCTACGATGGTGAAGGTGGAGTGGTGTACTATTCTATGCGACCCATTTGAGATAGAAAATGCATTACAAAATAATTTGGTAAGTGAGGTATCCTCATGATTGGTAGAGGCATTAGAGGAGGTCAACCAACACAAGATGGTCGAGGTTGACGAAGAAACCACAAACACAGTATGTGATATCATTATGGTTTGTGTCCTTGCAAATAGTGTCGTGTATGTTTAGGAAGATTTTGTCCATTATGTTGAATTGGTGTCACCTCCATCATCCTTCTGGATTAAGTATCATCATTAGCGCTTTGCATTGTATCCTTGAGTAATGTGGACTTAGAACCTCCAGAGGAGGATGGGTGGCAGAATATGTGGTTTTGCAAATTTACTCAAAGCAATGTTTGATAGATTTGTTAATGAGTTAATCTTTCATGAAGACTACTTATTATCTTTTATGTAGCTTCGAGGAATTTTTTGCACATTCCTAATGAGAGAATGACATGAATCTTTATATAGGAGATGTGATTTTGCAAGTAGGCATGTATGTGCATTCTGCTGAAATGACTTTGGTCGATGGCTTGAAAATTTATAATTAGCTGACATTTTGATGTAGAGGCTATGCTTGGCATCCTCCTTTGGAGGATAATGTTCTAGATCCTTGTCGTCGACGGAGTGTCTTTCATGAGTCAAATATACAACCATTGCGATCCCAAGTGTTGAACCATATTGCTAGCAATCCCTTGTTCAGTGAGGATTTCTTTTTAGCCTTTGATTTTCAATGTTCCATCTACCCATATGATCCTCATGATATCCTCCCTTATTCCCTAATTTCTTATCGATTACCCTTGTATATTGCCATCCTCACTTATAATCCAAATAGTACCCCTCTTTTATCTTTTACCTTTGTAGTTTCCCCTCAAATTCTAGTTTTTACTACTTGCCCTGATCCTACATCTTTGCCTACTCCTATTGACCCTACTCCCGTTTTCCCATCTATTCCCTCTGTTTTTTTAGTAGAATCCCTTTAAAAATTCTTACTTTCCTTCCCTTCTTTCCCATCATCATTATCCCTTCAAATACCTTCATTTTATTATTTATATTACCCACCTAGCTCTTCACTATTTCCCTCTTATTTCCTTACCATCTCCATTTGACAATATTAATCTTCCTCCCCAATCAGTGATGGATACTCCTGGGTATGACAATGATATCCTCCATTCGACGATAGTGGACATTGAATGATTCCTTGATAGGACCAGTGTTTAATTGGCCTATCATTCCTGGGTCTTTTGACACTTTTGCACAATATTCTACTTCTTATCTTCAATTTGCTAGAGCACATGCTCATTCTGAGGATACCTCGGTATGCTTGGCATCTCATTTTTGTTGATATTTAGCTTTTATGCATCAGCAATCTCATCTGAATACTCGGAAGAGTATTTTGAACTTGACAATTAATCCTAATGAGGATGTGATTGTTGCTCAGATGGATCTCTTGCATTATTTTGCACAAGCTTTTCCTACCAAGTTTATTATCCTGTTGGAAAGGATGTGTTGTTTACAGTTTCTCCAAAATCTGCCTCTACATTTTGTGGATGAGAATAAGAGTCTGGAATGTCTCAAGCTGAGTATGAAGTTCAAGAAAAAATATATTCATCCTACATAGCCTGTGGATACTGTCTTGGTTGTACTAATGTTTTTAATGAAAATCTTTCTTTTTGCTCTCCATGTTTTGGGAGTATGTGCCATTTAGACTACATTGTCATATGTTTGTGTGAGTTTCTGCTTGTTCTATGATATATATATGGTGTTTTATCCTTCTTGTGTGGAGTTAAAGATAAAGATGGAGTTGATCGAGAAGTTGATTGAAGCCGGAGTCATGTTTGTATGGTGTTTCTTGAAATCGCTATGGTGAAAGATCAAACTGAGCTATATTTTGACATTTTATTCTCTCTTTCTAAGGTCATGAAAACACTCCCTGATTAAGTGTGGGGATATGTTGAGGGTTGATATGACTCTGTTTTTGGCTTTTTTTTTGGACTTTGGGGTGATTTTTGTATTATCTGAATAGTGATTGATTGGTTTGGAAGTGTTTGAGAGAGTTTTAGGATAAGGCTGAATAGGTTTGAGAAGTTCATGATGTTTTCCACTGGAGATATGATGTGCTGAAAGGTCCAGTTGAGTGTCTGATAGGTTCTAATTGGTTCTGTCGAGCTTCTATTTTGTTTTGTTTTCCTTTTGTATGAGAGGATGGAATGATGGTCGATGGAGTTTGAGAGTTTTTGGAAGCTTATTGAATGATTCTTGATGGTTTTGAATTATTTTAGTTGAGCTAAATACTTTTTGATGACTTTTTGTTAAGCTTGTATAGAGCCTCTGTCTTTATTTTGTTTTATTCTATATGCCTTTGTAAGTGCTCTATGGGATGAATGTGTAGCTTGGGAAAGTTTTCTAATCTTGGAAAGAGATGAATATAAGTTCAAAATAGCTCAAAGAAGTAGAACAAGTAGTTGCTAAAGACTTAAGTGAATATTGAAGTGACAATGACACTATTAAGCTATGAAAGGACATTGTAGTGACTGAATATTGAAGTGATAGTTACACTATTAAGCTATGAAAGGACATTGTAGTGGCTCTGATGACCCTTCATATTAGATATACCTCATGGGAGGGGTATCCATAACCAAGGACAGGTTTATGGAGGATGATTCTTGATTATTCCAATATTCCATTGAGAGAGATTATGTGTGAGAAAGATAGAGAGTGAGATATAGATAATTTTTCATGCAAAACAGTGTATCTATGAGTGAGAGATCAAGAGAGAGATTATAAATACTATGAAGCTATTGAAGATGAATACTATGTGATGATTTTCATTCAAAGTGGAGCATTCCTTTGTGTTCTCCTGTTCTTTTGATGAAGAATATGAAGAATGTGTTGAAGTTTTGTTGTGATAAATTCGTGGGAGAATTGTTATATGATGTTGCATGAAGATTTGAGAAGATTGGTGTTGTTTTTCTTCTTGTGGTTGATTAAAATATGAAAAAACATGCTTGTTGATGATACAAGATAGATTTTCTTGTAGTAGATTCCTTGTTTTCTTGGTGTCCCTCTCTTGGAGCTCTAATGTTGAAAAAAAATAGAAAACTTGAGACTTTGTTAATGCATGTAGTTCTCTACCCTTGCTTTGAAGTAGAGTACCACTAGACCTAAAAGAATGGCCCCAAGTAATTTCCCACTTACTTTTCATGGGCACCTTGTATTTTGTCCATCCAACAAAATCACAAAAGGTCACAAGATCTTAGCTATTGCTTTGTATTTATTCTATTTAGATTTGACGTTAGTATTACTCTTAAATGCATCATTGTGATAGCAATCACAACCACTAGTCAAACATTTCCAAAGCATAGGCAATGAGAAAATGTATGTAATCAATTTGGCAAAAATTAGACTAGTTTAGCATTACTATATCTTATCAAAATTTTGGTCATATTGTAGGTCAATTCATGATGAGTTGGCCATACTATAGGTCAATCCATCATGAAGGCCCCATAATGTTGCTATACCCATTTGGAGATGCATTGCCTTGTGTGAATGCCACCAAGATAATCATACATTTACAGAAACAAAATGCATACATATTACAAAAAGAAGCCACAAAATGTAACATTTTTAAAACCTACATTCATGAACAAAAACTTCATAATATGTTCATGATTCAAAGATTGGGAAAAGGACTACAGTGACCTTTCCTACTTGCAAATTTTAAACCTTGTTTTCATATAATAGTTGGGAATTGGCAAAAAAAGAGACAAATCAAAGGATAAGTGAGAACATAGATTAGAGACAATGCCACATGATTCCTCTGTGTTAGAAATGGGAGAGGTGAAACATAAAAACTTGTGTGAGATTCAAATGAGGCATGAAGACAAAATAGTAGTTAATCATATATGGAGAACAAAAGAACAACATATTGTAAAATTTCCACGCAATTAAAAGTTAGTTAGTCAATTAATAAGTTAGCAAGATTACTAACTAAAAACTAAATAATTTTAATAATTAATAATTTTTATTTAATTAAAAATATATGTTTAAAAAATGAGAGTCGTAATCCGATATTTTTCTCGGATTGACAAGGACCGTAGCCACCCTTCATGGAAGTTACAATGTGAACGAGACTTCTGAGCCATAATAATCACTAGTATTAATGTGTATAGTTTAGATGGTCCAAAAATATTAGATTTTGGGCAAAACTAGCATATTCTAGATATTTTAGATATTATACTAAAAAGATATGGAGATTTCTAGAATTGGATGTCATTTAAAAGAAAAGACAAGTGATGTTTTAGTTAGTTTTGGAGATTTTATAAAAATAAAAAAATAAAGAGAGGGATTTGCAAAATCACACGCACCGCGATCGCAGTCTACAGGCAATAGATAGCACTTCGAATAGGGAGAGAAAGAAGGAGTGATTTGAAAGATTTCTAAGCAAGTGTCTTGGGGTTTTACCCCCTTTTGGAACCAATGGAACCATTAGATTTATGATTTGAGCATCGGATAACTGATTTTTCCAAGATTCCCCTCCACAAAGAGCTCCTCTTCTCAGCCACAACCTTTCTTCTCTAATTCACTATAAATATGAGGCATGGGAAGGCACAAGGGAGCATAAGGAGACCTCGAGAGGCTGCGAGAGAGAGGTAGAGAGAAGGATACCCCTCCAAGAGATTGTGAGAAAGAGCGAGAGAGAGAGAGAGAGAGAGAGAGAGAGAGAGAGAGAGAGAGAGAGAGAGAGAGAGAGAGAGAGAGAGAGAGAGAGAGGAGATACGCCAAGAGGCTACAAGGGAGAGAGTTAGCTCAATTTCCCCCTATCTCGGTCTTCGATTAAGCCATCTTCTCTTATGCTCTCCTATCTCGTATCTATTCCGCCTTCTTTATCTCTTGAATCTACTTGCGAACGATGGCCTCCAAGCGAAGAATGTCACGTGCAGATGGCAATCCCACAACCATCAACGAAGCTTTAGGTGAAGGCATCACTGTCGATCCAACTGCAGTACTGGTCGTAAGTAATGTATTTCCAAATTAATATATGCTTTTTTTGATTCTCGTATGAGATACGTTAGGCCCCATACTATGATGCACGAGTATAGGTCATCAGAAAGGATAAATTTCATCTTACATATTCGAAGGCTTGCAAAGTGCATGTATCAAGGGAAGTTAATTGCACCTAGTTGCATATGGCTTATTCGTTGATAGAGTAATTACAAGAAGGAATCGGTTAGGGGTTATGAATGGCATAATCATGACATTAAAAATTGTGCATACAAGTGTTAAGTAAATTTAACATAGAATCGCTCTTTGATCCTAAGGGAGAGAGCAAATATGCGATGGAAACATTATCGCGTCTATTCTTGCATTGTTTGGGAGGAAGAATACAATTGGTTTGTTGGTTGATTGAACAAAATCCTAAATGCTTTTACATTCAATTGGTTATTGATTTGTTGTTTCCAACAAGTGCTTGTGATTTATGGTAAATGCATGGCAAGGGTCTGTGATGACAAGTTGCCATGGGGATAAAGAAATGTTTTCTTGGAAAATGATCTTAGGGATGAATGCCTTGTTTGTGCTTGATTCTTAAAGGATTTAATTAAGGAAGGATATTTTGCATATGTGAATCACCTCCATGATCACACCACAGATTAACCCAAAGAGGGCACTGCTTGATTCATGGGCCGAAGGTCGAGTGGTGAAAAGGCTAACCACAGAAATGATGTTTCACTTCATGATCACACCACAGATTAACCCAAAGAGGGCACTGCTTGATTCATGGGCCGAAGGTCGAGTGGTGAAAAGGCCAACCACAAAAACGATGTTTCATTCCTAGACAACTTGCGGGCCAGATGGAGCTCTGGACACCCCTTGCTAGGTCTAGAATGGAGTTGAAGACCTCCGTGGCCCCCAACGTTTGGGCATGTTGGGAGATCCTATTCTAGATAAAGGATAGAAATTGTGGTGCCATGTGATTTGGACCAGTTACTTTTGGAGGGCAGAAGCGATACTCTGTTGGACAGAAGGGATACATAATTTCTCCTGTATGGGCGGGAGATAAAGATTAATGTGAAGATAAGTTAAGAAATTTTCTTAAACTTGTTTGTCAATGGATTTGCTTGCTTTGTATTCGTGTATGTGCTGTAAATTACACGAACAAACCATGTTTCCTAAAAGGCTTAATTAAGGAAGCTGATTTTAAATGTCACATATAAATGTGATATGACCTAATTAGATAGCTAAAGAATGCCTATTGAGGGAAGTGGATGGGCAGAACCCCTGACAGTTCTATCCTATGGCAAGGTAGTCCCAGAGAATTGGGAGGCTTCTCACAAGGTTTTACTGATGATCAACCCTTAGAAATTGTTAGGATAGAATCCCGACTCATGCCATTTTAGGGAACCGGAATGGGACTATGCCCTACAGGCAGAGAGGTCGAGCAGTGCATCCCTCTTATTTCCCATTCTCTTTGAACCAAGTGCGATATGGGTCAGCTTTGGCTTGGGTATCTCTACGTAAAGTAGGATGTGTTGTCAGGAGATCTTGGCCACTAGGAGCCCATATTTCAAGTCGATCCTAGTGGGTTTGGCCATGAACATTCCGTTGCAAGGCAGATTCGGGAAACCCTAGGTGGGAAACCCCAAAACATTTTATGGGAGTGCCGGGCGGCGGCACTTAGATTCGTTTCTCAATGGACTGCTAAAATGTGCTTGGACAGCCGCATTCCCCTACTAAGTCATTAGTGGCCAAACTTGTGATATGAAAATGCAAGTCCTAGCAGGAAGGGCTTAACAGTTGCAAGGTAATCTCTAATTGTGAATGAAATGTGAATGTATTGCAAAGGTCTTACTCTTAAATGGAGCAATGTCTAGTCCCATTATAAAAAAAACAGTAGATATAGTTTTAATGGGGATTCAAGAGTTTTACCTTGGTCTTTCCATAGAAGTACCCATGTAGATAGAAATTCCTACTCTCTACTTGATGTTAGGTGTGTGTTTGATAATGCATCAAGTAGAGGAGATGGAAGTGACTACCAAGGCACCACTAAGGATCATCATGTGGAACGTCATACTATAGATTTGGTGGTTTTGTCAATGTCAATTATTGAGTCAAAGTGGGTAGACTACACACAACATATGGAGTTAAAAATTGTGATCTACGATTATATTGATGAATAAAATCCTCTAATTAGTACAAAATATCATTTAAAAGTGATGGATGGTACTGGATATGGCATGTTAAGATGAAGGAATAGAAGAAATCTATATATCAAGCTTGCGTTGATACCAATTGTTGGATATGGGCAAGGAGTGTGAGATTGAGAGGGCATAAAGACTCAAGACCTTTATTTCCATTTGAACTTTCCATTGAAGTCCAAAAGATGAGTCTACTAGAGGAAAGTATTTGCTAGTAAATGTGAGAAAGAGATAATATGGAAGAAGAATATAGTAATGTTACTTTAATTAAAAATGCATATCAATAAAATTACTTACACCAAGAATAAGGTGGGATCAACATAGCTTATTCTTATTGATAACCTTTTAGAATTTACATTTAAATGTTAAAGGAGGTATATTATGAGATTTGCATTATTACCTTTGAGGCAATTGGATGACTAAATTATGCATGCAACTTCTATTAGTTATCATCTAAACTCACCAAATTTCATTGCTAGAAATAACAACTTGTACATGATTTTTTTGTGCTAGTAGACTTATAAAATAGCAACCAAAATGCTAGAATGCCTTAAACAACAATGATTTGTAGCAACAAAGTGCATATAGATTGAAACTTGGATTTGATGGGAGAAGTTCATGTCTGTTTTTCTTGTGCATTTGAGATGAGTTTTGAGGCCTTGTCTAGGTGAGTTGTGGGATACCACCACAAAGTTCCTAGATATGAGGATAATACAATCATGGAGGGAGGCTGCGCTATAATGCAATGTTTTAATGTTTAGGAATGCAAATTTGCTCTTTGGTATTAGCAATATTCTACCTTGAGTTGTATCATATATCATGTACAATCCAAGGTTATTGGAGTACACTCCAACAATATCAAGCTATTTACAAAAACTGTATTAAGATTTTTCTTTTATTTGAGAATATTGCTAAAGAATGCTTTGTTTCACTTTAGGGCATTGGCAATTATGAGCTTCTCTTACTCTAGAACTTATTTACATATGTGAATAAGAGAATGTCAAATA